>NW_001889873.1:1890020-1911604 GCF_000143565.1 Laccaria bicolor S238N-H82 | reverse complement strand
GATACCGATGCTGATCAATCTTTCAGGAAACCAGTAGAGTTTTTACTAGGACCGGCACTGCCCTTGTAACGACCTCCTAAGATAGACTTGGTGACTTGGTTTGCAGGTGGCTTTGAAGTGAGGGTAGCTTGGCTCGATGACGATGAAGAGGGTTGGTTGAATGGTGAATGATGAGCTGTACTCTTCTGCAATAACTGTTCTTGCCAATGTTTCATATAGAACATGGTTGTTATGAGTCCTTACGAGTTTATGAGTCCTTACGAGTTTACGAGTAAGACTCATTCTTTATCAACTGAGGACTTAGGCAAATTTTTCATTCATTGATTCATTTACCTTTCATCACCGCGGGAACCTTTTCCCTTAAACAGAAAAGCAGCCATAAAATCAGGAAAAATGGTAAAAGAAATCAGCAAAAAATATGTAAAAATCAGAATATTGCTTAGTAAGGTGGGGAGGCTGTGTTCAGGGTTCAGGGTCAATATCTAAATATAGAAATCACCTAAAAGTTGCCAGAAAATCAGAAAAAAATACCCAAAAATTAAGAGTGATCTTCTCTGTTGCCATGGTGTTGAAGGGGCTGTGTCCAGTATTCAGGGTCCATATCCAAATATGGAAAATCAAGACAACCATGTAAAAATATTGTCATATCATGCAATGTGACGATATCTTGAGACCAGCTTTCTTGCTCTTTCAGATATTGGTCAAAAATGCATGACAATTTCCAAAAAGTGTCCAATTTTTTCAGTATTTTGTGTTTTTCTCAATGAGGAATGGTCTGCATGACATTATTTATATATATCTATAAAGGTAAGGAAAGGGGCTACAATTGTTGTTTATGGAGCTAACTGAGAGGCTGTGCTTCTGATACTGTGGGAATTTTAACCCAAAAAAGGAAATTCATCACAAATATATAGAGCATGGTCACAAAATATAACTAACCATCCTCTTTCCTGAGATATATGCACACAGGACTGTGGGAATATTTTACCATAAACAGAAAAATAGGTATAAAATTGGGAAAATTTGCTATAAAAAGAAAAAAAAAGAAAAAAAAAGAATAGCACACATTGTTGCTCTGATATTGATGGCTAGGCTCAGAGCTCAGGGTCTATTTGCAAATATAGAACAAAACTCAGAAAATCATAAAGTGATTACATGACCAATTTCCTAATATTAAATTTAGAGTCCACAGAAAGGACTCATACATGCCATGCAAAGCACTGGCCCACACCCACAAGTCGGAAGAGAGGAGAACATAACGTGACGCTGGCGCTTTGCCGGCGGTTCCATCTCATTTTGCACAGGAGTGGAAACACTATGATGCTCTCTCCTTGCATTCTCTTCAGTAACCAGGGACAGATCCTTGTAGGTGCGCTTCTTGGATGAAAGAAGAGTGGGAGAGGAAGCAGCAGAGGGAGTGCGTGGCGTATATGGAGTTGCTGAGTCAATTTTGCAGTTCTGGCACACCCAGTTGGAGGAGTCTTTGATAAACACCATAGGCAAGCCACGCAAGTTGAGAACGACGGGAATTTCGCCAAAGCGAGCATCGGTTTCAGGAATCTGTTTCTGCTCTAAAGAATGTCGTGAATACATATGAGTTAATTGGCGAACAAAGCTCGCTTACCTGCTGTCCAGTCTTTGATAGTGAGAACACCTTCGAGAATGAGTCTCGAGAGATGGCACCACTGCTTGTTACTGATCTTCCCATACGCGAAAGCCCTACAGAAAGCTATATCAACCACATCGGAGTCCCACCTGACGATGACCTTCTTCAATTTGAATGCCATGTTGGGCCACGTTGTCCAAGGAACAGTGGTGTGTTCCGCATTATGTTCGCCTAGATCCGTGATGAGTAATGAACTTGCACATGTTACTATTCTATGAAACATACTTAGCAGAGAAATAAAAATCTGTGTGAATTGCCTTTGAGGATTATTCGAGTTGGGCAAAATATCTTGAGAGATGGGAGGGGCAGACACAATCCTCTGCAACCCACCCTTCGGAGCGAGCCTTGCGGATGAGCTGGCACTTGGCTGACACAGCTGCGAGGGTGTCGTCGATGGCTCAGTGGACGCTCCATCAGTATAGGATCCTGCCATATGTTGTTTGATCATTCGGTCGGCATGCATCACCCTATAATATGTTCAAAGGAGAGAATAATCATAACACAGCATAGGCATACCTGACTTTAGTAACGAAGATGTCCGTGATCGTGCTGATCGGCCACTGCTCGTTGCTGCAGAGCTCTCGAAGTTCAGGAGAGCTCATAAAGAGCCCGGACTTGTTTCGCGCAGTGCGATTCTTGCCGCTGTAGACAAGTATGCCAGCGACATCGAAGGAATGATCACGCCGTTTGATGGTCGTGATCTAAGTGAGAATTAGTGGAGCGCGTTGAACTGGCATGGTCATGTACCATGTCTGTAATTGTTTTGAGGTGCTCCGCAAAGCGCAAAGATGCATCGCGAATACTGGTACCCTCATCAGCAATTTGCTCCTTAACAAATTTGAATGCTTCCGCCATTCGCTCGTCCTTCTCCTCACTCGTGTCTGCACCTTCCATGAGCTTCCTATACTCCTCATTGAGGTTTTTGTTCCATGTCTGCAAGCCCTCTATAGTGATTTCATCATTTTCATCAGTGGCAATAGTAAGTTTCTGAACTGAGATACATACCATGATCATCGTCGTCAGGCTTGGACCTGCTAGCAAAAGTCTTGAATACATTGTAACGATTGGGGGCCCTCTTCTCTTTCTGTAATAAATTAGCCTTTTCCATTACAAAATCAGGAGAATGGCTATTGAGGTGGCCGAGACAAGCTGTGTATTGCCATACAATCCTGCAGAACAATCGATACAGTGCACTGTCCATGAGAGAAGGCTTCTGAGATGAAACAGTGTCGACCTTGGGAATTAGCTCCTCTGGCATCAAGTTGAGGTTGAAACTTCTCAACACTGCAGAGGCATCGAGTTCAGAGGGCGACAGGGAAGCCTTCAGTGCATCCCAAGAGATACCGGCTGGTGGTGAAATGGTTGGATTCGGTGAAGTTTTTTTGTTGTCAGAGCTGGTCCTCTTACTTTGAGCTGCCGCGAGACCTTTGGAACATCCAGATGCCTTCAAATTCATCTCTTCCTGCAATTCACGCTGCATCTCGCGATCTTCTTCTTCATCCTCCTCCTCCGTGTCCGTTGCAGGCTTTCCCCTCGACCTGAGCTGAGCCCTCTCTGTCTCCTTGTTGCGCCAAGTTTCTTCATAGTCTGAGCCACTCAAGTCACTTTCTATCATAGGATCGGGGGCTTCCCAGTCCTCACCTCCCCTGCGCTTAGCCCTTTGAGCGGCACTGGCAAGCTCAGCGCGGCAAGTTGTTTCAGCCTCTGCAATCTCCCAGTTTAGGGCATCAATATAATCTTGAGGGTCGTGAGGGGCAGTGTACCCTTCGGGAATGGATACATATTTCTCTTTCTCCTCATCCCATATTTCGGTGAGTCTGTCGGCAGCGTTCTGGATACCCTCTCAAGGGTTTTGGCCTTGGTAACGAATAAAGCCCTCCTCCCATGGTCTTTTAAACTTGTAGGCGGCTTCATCTTGCTCGAGCCCTGCAACCAGCACTGCTTCTTCCTCTTTTGATATATTGTAAAGGAACTCAAGCTCAATCTCGGGGTCACCAGGATGGCGGGAGAGGTTGAGTTCATTGAAAGCCTTGCGAGCCTCAGGGTGGGCATAAGCCACACATTGACGATCTTGTTTGCGAAAGTCATTGACCGCCTCGATGTAATCTTCTGGGGTGTGTGGAGCTGTATATCCAGCCGGAATGGGGACCCAGCAGAGAGTTTCGTCATCCTGCATCATAGTGCGGTCATCCGCTGGACTGCGCAGCCCCTTCACAGGGCGACGACCATGGTATTGCCTGTACCCGCCCTCTAGATAGGAGAAGCGGTAGGCTGTATCGCGTGATTCCAGTTCTTGATTCATCGCTTCGATCTCATCGTTGTCGAATTCGGCCAAGGATAAGAGTGTCACCCGAGGGGGAGGGTCGTCTTTGGTAGCCGATGCTGGTTCAGGAATCGTGGTCACCACAGGGTCCAGTGCACCGGGAGCGGTGGTCACCGTGGTTTGCGCAGTGGGAGCGGTTTTCCTTGTTGCAATTGGCACAGCGACAGTGGGTGCCGACGCAGCACTAGATTCCAAAAGCGACTGTTCAACTCTGCCAAACTATAGTCAGTTATTTGTTTCCAGAGCCGCCGCTGCCTCGTCGACTGACTTAGAGTCTGGCCGACCTGGCTTGCCGACTTAAAGTCTGGCAAGGAATCGACTGAAGTCTGATTCCGCGATGAATGAACAATATAACACAAATGCCTCACCTTGCTGTAACCCCAGCTGTCTCCATTCGAGAACGGGTTTTGCTAGGCTGCATGAGGACACAGTCTATAAGCTCACGTGGCTTCTTGTGGGGTTGCGGAAGGGCGGTCGGTGCCTCTTGCAGGGCGACATCCTCACCAGCTCCCCCATGATCAGCGGGGGGAGCAGGCTCTCCACCATTGGCAATCTGGGCATTGCGGTCTTCGGTACCTCTGACTCGAAGGGCCTGAAAGTAACGCCACATCAATATAAATGAATTGTGGCAGGAGGATGGGGCGAACTTACGGCTTTCTTGCTACCAGGCGTGCCAGAGTTTGAATTTTTTTTGTTTTTTGCTCGGGTGGCATAATAAGAATGGGAGTTGGTTTCTAGTTGGTGGTATGACAATTGGTGCGAAAGAGAGCTCTGCGAGAGAGGATGAGCTGTTAATAAATGTTTGAGGGAGTCGACTCACATGAGCCCATATTTGGCTTTGATGGGGAGGGGCAAATAAAGTCTTCATATCCAAGGGCGTGAAGACAGGAGCCATTAGTGCAGCAACTCCAGAAGGGCCTCAAGAAGGCAGAGTAATGGTATTTAGTATGGATTGGCATTTAGGCGCTAGCCCCGATTGCCAATAGTAAAGTGCATAGCGGACTCTCTATGATGAAAAAAATGACAACTACATCATTCTATGGGATTCATTATCTGAAATATCTTCGATGCAAAAGATATGCATCCCGTTTGGGCAGGGAGAATGCACCTCGCTTCGTATTGGACTACTAGGAAGCACATCAGAAGATACTCATACTGCTGCAAAATTGCACTTACTGCGCTCTGCATTCCCAATTCATGCGCAGAGTAAAGTCCCAGAGGTTCTTCCTGACGATGCGTTGAAATTTGACATGGCGACATGTTGAAAGTTGACGTGGCCACTTTTAACAGTGTTGGACTTGCATCGGCGAGAAAATTGAGATGTCTTTTTGGCCAGCCACAATAGAGCGCGTTTTGAAAGGGTTGGAGGTGATGACTTTCAGCCAATTTGTGATGATGATTTATTATTTTGAGGAAGTAATGACACGTGCAAAAAGTGCGTGTGAAGAGGGGACGAGCGGCGTGGCAACGATCATGTTCAAAGATTCGTGTCTGAGCGAACGGTGGAGAAACCAGGAGAAACCTGATAGCAAGCTGGTTAACCATGAGCAAAGCGAGGTAGGTAGCCAATCCCTTTTGAAAGCAGTTGGAAGGCTGTATGCGGTTAAACGTCGCGTTGAAAGCTGAGGTAGTATCGACAAATTGCTCCCCTTAAGCACCAGACTTTTAGTTCCCAAAAAATCAGTGAAAAAAAAAATACTAACATGATTATATGTCTATGTCGTTCACGGACGGCTTTCGGAATGAGAATCTTGGTTCTCACTGCCATTGATGCTGTCATTGGCTGATTGGATTAAAGACTTCAGGTGGCGGGAAAATGCAGAGGTCAAAGGCTGTACGCATGCAGAGGCTTGTCAATGGGACGCCGCACAGCAATTGAGCCATCCGCAGGTAGTAAGCGCTAGAAGTCGGTGGTGTTGAGGGTGTGGAACATCGTGAATGTGATTTGGATAGATCTTGCAACAGGCGGACACGAAAAGAAGCGTCAAAAGCCGCAAGCATGCAGAGGCTCGTCAAAAACAAAGCGGCTGGAACGCAGTGCAGCGAATTGAACCACCAGAAGTTAGCAACCAGGTGTCATTGATGTTGGTGAGGCAATCGATGTCAAGGCGATTGCTGATCTTGTGGGATCTTATCTAGGAGCCGACTAAAGTCTGGCTCCAAAGATGCACAGAGCAACTGACTAAAGTCTGGTTGTCAATACCAACGACTGATAGTCTGCTGGCAAAATCGGTGACGGCGCGCACTCAAGAGCGTGGGTGGAATTTTCCCAACAGTGACCAGAAAGGGATTGATGAAACATTTGGCGTGAACTGTGCCATGTTAGGCGTCGCCTTCAAGGCCATGCCAAACATTTGAACAAGTCCACTCGCTGTCTCCTCTGACCCCGTCCGTCATCGCCAGTCCACTAGTAGCTGCCATTTACATCATGTAAAACCTGGCATGTACCATAGAAGTTCCTGCTTAACTACCGTGAATGAAATGAAATGAATTTTCATTCATTCACGGCACCTGTTTCATTCCAAGTCATTCTCATTCATTGCCGTCGAGAATGAAATACTTTTTGTTTCATTTCATTTCATTTCAATTTTTTCTTCATTTCTACTGACAAGAATGAAATTTATTCTGTTTCATTCATGCCTGGCGACTCTTTCATTTTTTTATTTCATTCCACCATGGCAACTGTTTCATTTTTTGCTTTATTCTTTCGTTTCATTCATTCCTGGCAACTGTTTCATTTTTTTCATTCATTCATTGCCATGGAATTTTCATTTCATTCTTTCCAGGCAGTTATTTCATTTTTGTTTCATTCTTTCAGGCAACAATTTCGATGTTTTAACACACATCTAAATAAGGAAATAATATACAATTATGCCTGATATGTGTTGTGCCCTACTGCAGTGGTGTGGGGGGCCATATGGGGGTACTTTTGCATTTGAGGCTCAAATACACAATGAGATAGGCATGCTGTTGCCAAATAAGGCACTTAAATATTTTGTATCAATTACATAATCATTTTCCCAGCTCTAACAATGAAATAGGCACCTGAGAAGAATGAAGCAAGGAATGAAACAGTTGCCCTGGTGGAATGAAAGAAAAAAATGAAACAGTCGCCAGGAATGAATGAAACAGAATAAATTATCTAGAATGAAACAGGTGCCGTGAATGAATGAAAATTCATTTCATTTCATTCACAGTAGCTAAGCAGGAACTTCTATGGTACAGCTCAGGAGTACATGATGTAAGTGGTAGCTACCAGTCGCCAGTCATCCCCTCATCCTTTGATTAGGCACTCGAGTGTTGAGGTGAGTTCGAGTTTTGTTGTCTTGGGATCAGACTTTCAGTCGATCCACATCCATCAGACTTTCAGTCGATGGAACGAACTGCCAGACTATCCACCAGACTTTAAGTCAGTGGATTTCTTCGCGACGGGGTCGCTTCGTGATGGGGTCATATGTAGCTGTACTTAGTAGATCACTAATACTTGTTTGTCGTCAACTTGTTCCTTCTCATCGGCTAGTTTTCGTATTGGTAAGTTCACCGTGAATCATCTTCGACAACCATCTCTCATCTTCTTTCAATCCAGTCTTTCTGCTCATCGTGCTCCTTCACTCGAGCAATTTGGCTCAAGATTTAGCATCTGTAAGCTCATCTCATGGATAACCATGGCTGCTGACCCCATTTCACATGTAGGAATTATGTCTATGACAAGTCTCATGGCCTCCAGAACAGTTCGCCCGGATCCCTTGGCCCATTCTTGTAAGTTCGGTTCATTTTGCAGGATAGTGGTGTTATTTTCTCATTTGTTAATCAGATGGCAGCCCAGACGTCTTTGGACGTTATCACAATCCTAACGGAGACACCATTTTTCAGTTTCACGAGCGTCCCGAAGGGGAATGTAAGGAGTTTTCTTTTCCGAATCATGACAAGGTCTGATAATTCTCTAGCTGAATTCATGGCGTATGACACTTTGTCCCTGGCAGAGCTCAATGAGGCGTACTGAGCGCTAAATTCAGATCCCACCCTGCCCCCGTACTTGGAACCTGGTCAAACGATTCCGAAGCAAATGATCGTGACATCGCCAAACATGTGCTGGATGCCCTTCATCTCATTACTCCCCTGCCCAGTTCGTGCACGTGCAGACAGCCATTTTGCTTGGGCCGACTTCACTGTATGCCCTCAATGGTTTATTGATAGCCAATGGCATCTGCCGTTTGTTAAAGCGCGGCCACCTGAGGCTACCATCAAGAACCACGAACTCAGTTTCTGCTGGTGGGATCTTGGGGATAACCATTTTGTGGAGGCGAAAGGGTCTGCCTTCCGTGATCTTGGAACTTTGCGTGAAGACATCGCGGATTCATTGCGAAATGAAGCTAGGAAACTTCAATCGGCATGTCAAGAGATCAAGCAGCTGAAGGACTATGGTTGTCTCTTCTACCTTGCCAACAAGACAGTCAATGCCGCTCTTCAGCTCAAATTCTGTACATTTTCTAAATTATGAGTCCTTACGAGTTTACAAGTAAGACTCATTCTTTATCAACTGAGGACTTGGGCAAAATTTTCATTCATTGATTCATTTACCTTTCATCACCGCGGGAACCTTTTCCCTTAAACAGAAAAGCAGCCATAAAATCAGGAAAAATGGTAAAAGAAATCAGCAAAAAATATGTAAAAATCAGAATATTGCTTAGTAAGGTGGGGAGGCTGTGTTCAGGGTTCAGGGTCAATATCTAAATATAGAAATCACCTAAAAGTTGCCAGAAAATCAGAAAAAAATACCCCAAAATTAAGAGTGATCTTCTCTGTTGCCATGGTGTTGAAGGGGCTGTGTCCAGTATTCAGGGTCCATATCCAAATATGGAAAATCAAGACAACCATGTAAAAATATTGTCATATCATGCAATGTGACTATATCTTGAGACCAGCTTTCTTGCTCTTTGAGATATTGGTCAAAAATGCATGACAATTTCCAAAAAGTGTCCAATTTTTTCAGTATTTTCTGTCTTTCTCAATGAAGAATGGTCTGCATGACATTATTTATATATATCTATAAAGGTAAGGAAAGGGGCTACAATTGTTGTTTATGGAGCTAAGTGAGAGGCTGTGCTTCTGATACCGTGGGAATTTTAACCCAAAAAAGGAAATTCATCACAAATATATAGAGCATGCTATTATAGGTCACAAAATATAACTAACCATCCTCTTTCCTGAGATATATGCAAACAGGACTGTGGGAATATTTTACCATAAACAGAAAAATAGTTATAAAATTGGGAAAATTTGCTATAAAATGAAAAATAATAATAATAATAATAATAGCACACATTGTTGCTATGATATTGATGGCTAGGCTCAGAGCTCAGGGTCTATTTGCAAATATAGAACAAAACTCAGAAAATCATAAAGTGATTACATGACCAATTTCCTAATATTAAATTTAGAGTCCACAGAAAGGACTCATACATGCCATGCAAAGCACTGGCCCACACCCACAAGTGTGACTTGGTCTACCGCATCGCTGGTTTTCAACGTGTCTACCTCGAAACTCTCACCATGTTTGATTTGCACACCAAATGGGCATTTCATCTGAACGAGCCTACTGGGAAGATCCACAAAGTGGACGAGTCCATCATGGGTGCAATCACAGACAGTACAGAATGCATTGCCATGCTCTACCGGGTTGGTGCACCTGGTTGGTGTGTTCGTCCGCCGGCGAACCTGTCAACCAACATGATTATCCGCATGATTGTTCCACCTGGTTGGGAGAAGATGCCGGTCATCCGGGGGCGATTGCCAAATGACGTGGATCCACGCGAGTTCACATACAAAGAATATCCTGGGACACCCTACCCCACCATCATCACAGCATGTCCTCGAAGTGGAGAGTATGTTTCTGCATGCCAAAATTGGCGCGAGGGACATTTTGGTATCATTGATCCCCAGCCTGTTGTCATGCACGCCGTCAGTGGCATGGCTGTAGTGGAGTCTTTTACCGGATCGCAACAACCCAATGTGACACTCACCAATGGTAGGCTTTTTTTGTGTTTAAGTCAACAAACTTGCTTACCCATGGTTGAATCTGTTTAGTAGGCTCATCTGGCGCCAATGCGAACACTACTGCCCAAACATCTGGCGTCAACACGAACAATAATGCTCAAAGTAAGTTCCTCTTTTACAGGTTGTGTGGTGGTTATGATACTAATTCATTATTATTGAAATAGCTTCC
Organism: Laccaria bicolor S238N-H82; assembly: GCF_000143565.1. Taxonomy (NCBI): domain Eukaryota; kingdom Fungi; phylum Basidiomycota; class Agaricomycetes; order Agaricales; family Hydnangiaceae; genus Laccaria; species Laccaria bicolor. The sequence continues at coordinate 1,901,389 of NW_001889873.1, read as the reverse complement.
GTCAATCATACAAAATTTCACAAGCCTGAACATTCCTTTGTCCCCCCGCAATCCCCCACATGGAAGAATGCCTTAGCGGCTGTGGATACAAACCCATGCCGCATCTCTTCTAGCCTTTCTGCGCGTAATTTGCGTGGCTATCAATTTCCGGACCCCTTCCTTTTCATCAGTGGTAACCATAAGAGATTGATGATCTTGGCCTGGTTAATGATGCAGGATCAGTGGCTTCAGTCCCTTGTCGGCGTTGACTCGACTCCACAACTGCCATCGCCTCAACATTGGCGCAGCTTTTTGCACGATTTCGCGAAGATAATGCAGTTGGTGCCTTCAGTCCCCTCGACGAGCAACGCCTCGTTCGGTGGCATGCAAGGGAAAGAAGCCTAATCCTTCAAATCAACGTCGTGCACAAAAAGCAAAGGAGGCTCAAGGGTCCATCTTCTCGAGTGCGGTGTCCATTGGTGATCGTCCAGGCACTGTTTACTGGGGTGACGTAGTGGCGATGCAAGGAGAAACTGATCATCTCTCCCTTCTCATGATGGCACAGGTGATCTGGAATGCTTTCGAACAAAACCTTCGCTATGAAGTACGCCATCTCGATCGCTATCTTCTGCCCTCAGCGTGGACCTCCGATTCTTCTGCTGGTGTCCGCGAGAATTTAATACGCAGCATTTTCCCAGAGGACAGTGATGGAGTTTTAGTTGCTGGGGTTCCTCTCTTCACGCAGGGTCTCGCGGCGGAAAAGTGGCAGGATCGCTTGGCGTATGTGGACGCCTTGCGGTGTTACGAGTCCTCTGAGTTTACGAAGAGACTCGTTTATTCCCCAGGATCTTGAGACTTTTTTCAGCGCGGTAACGCTGAAATTTGACTTTCTCCCACAAAAGTGATTTCTTCCCACGATCAGCTGCCTGCTCAGCATTGACGACTTTGCCAGTCTACTCTACTATTTCTTAGTTATCACTTGCTTTTAGTCCTATCCATGTTGTCATTGATGTAGGTGGTAGCTAATGTATTGCTCTACTTGGCTGTCAGACTCTAACATATGAATATATTGCCTCCATTTTCACATTTGTGTAACTATACTCCTTTACATTAAAGATATAATGATTGAGGTCATGACAACTTTGGTGGCATATTTTTAGGGAGTGTGTGGGTATCCTAATGAGCCCAGGGCCATGCAAAATGAGCCACCATGAGAAGGTCCTGGGCAGTTGGTGAGTATGAATGCAAAAAGACAAAAATAGAACGTAACATATCTTCAAGAGTGCTTAACTAGTTCATAGGCAGTTTTTGGGAGCATCTTCAGGGTGTGTGGAGGTATCCAAATGAGTCCAGAACCAGAAAATGAAGCAGAATCAGGTGCTGAGGAGTTCTGAGCACAAGGGCAAAAGAGCGAAAAATATAAACTCACATAGCTTCATAAGACCTCAACTGTTTTTTAAACGGCTTTGAGTGGCATATTTGTGGAGTATGGGGGTATCCAAACAAGCCTGGGACCACAGAAAATGGACAAGAATGAGGTACTAAGGAGTTATGAGCATGAGGGCACAAGAGCAAAAATACAAACTTACCTAGCTCCACGAGACCTTAACCGTTTTATAAGCAGTTTTTGGGAGCGTCTTCATGGAGTGTGGGGGTATGCGAACAAGCCCTTGACCACAAAAAACGGAGCAGATTAAGGTCCTGGGGAGTTGTGAGCATAATGGCAAAAGAGCGAAAATACAAACTGCCCTAGCTCCACAAGACCTTGACCGTTTTGGAAACGGTTTTGGGGAGCGTCTTCACGGAGCATGGGGGTATCCGAACGAGCTGTCAACCACAGGAAACGGAGAAAATCAAGGTCCTGGGGAGTTGTGAGCATAAGGGCAAAAGAACGAAATGCGAACTCACCTAGCTCCACGAGACCTTGACCGTTTCGTAAACGGTTTTAAGGAGCATCTTCATGGAGCATGGGGGTATCCGAACAGGCCCTCAACCACAGGAAACAGAGCAGATTAAGGTACTGGGGAGTTATGAGCATGAGGGCACAAGAGCAAAAATACAAACTTACCTAGCTCCACGAGACCTTAACCGTTTTATAAGCAGTTTTTGGGAGCGTCTTCATGGAGTGTGGGGGTATGCGAACAAGCCCTTGACCACAAAAAACGGAGCAGATTAAGGTCCTGGGGAGTTGTGAGCATAATGGCAAAAGAGCGAAAATACAAACTGCCCTAGCTCCACAAGACCTTGACCGTTTTGGAAACGGTTTTGGGGAGCGTCTTCACGGAGCATGGGGGTATCCAAACGAGCTGTCAACCACAGAAAACGGAGAAAATTAAGGTCCTGGGGAGTTGTGAGCATAAGGGCAAAAAAACGAAATACAAACTGACCTAGCTCCACAAGACCTCAACCGTTTTGGAAACGGTTTTGGGGAGCGTCTTCATGGAGCGTGGGGGTATCCAACCGAGCCCTTGACCACAGAAAACAGAGAAAATTAAGGTCCTGGGGAGTTGTGAGTATAAGTGCAAAAAAGCGAAAATACGAACTCACCTAGCTCCACAAGACCTCAACCGTTTCATAAACGGTTTTAGGGAGCGTCTTCATGGAGCGTGGGGGTATCCAAACGAGCCCTTGACCACAGAAAAGAGAGAAAATTAAGGTCCTGGGGAGTTGTGAGCATAAGTGCAAAAAAGCGAAAATACAAACTCACCTAGCTCCACAAGACCTCAACCGTTTCGTAAACGGTTTTGGGGAGCATCTTCACAGAGCGTGGGGGTATCCGAACGAGCCCTCAACCACAGTAAACGGCAAAAATTAAGGTCCTGGGGAGTTGTGAGCATAAGGGCAAAAGAGCGAAAATAGAAACTGACCTAGCTCCATGAGACCTCAACTGTTTCGTAAACGGTTTGGGGGAGCGTCTTCACGGAGTGTGGGGCTATCCAAACGAGTTCAAGATCATGAAAATAGAAGGGGTATTGACAGAGAACTTTCATTGTGTTTGGACTAGCCAAGACAGCAATGTACCATTCCAGCAACAAACTACACACAGCCACATGAGCAAGAGTCAAGACACGCATTATAAGTTGACCAGATCCCCACCCAAATAAAATATTGCTGTGAGATGGATATGGTAGACATGTGGCACTCGAATTGTTTGGACTGGCCAAGACAATGACAAGCATGCAAAGGAAACAGACAAGATGTGGTAGATAGATACATTGCACAAATCGTTTGGACTGGCCAAGACGACAAAGAGTGCAAGACAGCAAAGCAAACAGCACACCACCTGCTTTGGATGTGGCATTATGTGTGTCGCGTTTGGATTGTTCAAGACGATGACCATGCTAATGTGGCATCACAGAATACTCTGTGTTGCGTTTGGATTAACCAAGACGACAACAACACAATGGATGTGGCATCACAGAATGCTCTGTGTCATGTTTGGATTGACCAAGACAATGACAACAGGGTTTGTACTTAGCAAGCAGAAGTTGACGTTGAGTCTTCGGAAGTATCCGAAAATGACATACTTCCCTTGCGGGCTATGGTTGATTTTGAGGGTAGCCCGCAAGGGAAGTACGTCATTTTCGGATACTTCCGAATTGTCACGTTTCGCGTGTCCTCTTCTGCAAAGACTCTCCCTTCTATTTTTGACATCCGCTCATCGTCATCTTGGCCAGTTCAAACACTTTGAGTGTGTTGTTATGAGTCCTCTGAGTTTAGAAAGAGACTTGTTTATTATTATGTGGTAACTCGCAACCACATTTGGACTGGCCAAGATGATGGTAGCTAGCTAGAGAGTCAGAACAAGGGTGATGTGTGTGCAAAATGCAAGTGACAATGTTATCTGCAAATGTCATTATTGGGTTTGGACTAGCCAAGACCACACTGACATAGCCTCTACAGAATACACAATTTAGTTCATTGGGTTTGGACTGGCCAAGACCACAATGAAGGCAACAGTTAACAGGACACATATACAGGTGCAACTCGCCGAACACTATTTGTAGTGGATTGGATAAGGTTGTATGGTGAGGATACATGTTGTGAATGTGAAAGTACATATGCGTGTTGTATATGAAACTGTTTGTATTTGTTTCAAACCATGTGATATCACGTGGGTTCAACTTCAGCATACAGAAACCAAAGTCTGCTGTAGAGTATAAATTTTAATTTCAGACTATTTATTTATATTTACCTTCAACTATTCTCAATGAACAATAATCCTACAAATAAGGAGTGCATACTGCAAAAAAAACCGTGTCATTTGGACCAGAATTGGCAGAGCTACATAGAAATCTTTATTTTCGCAAAAATGATGACTAATCGAGTCACTTTCCTAAGTGTTGGAAATAGCCGAAAATGACGTACTTCCCTTGCGGGCTACCTTCAAAATCAAAGGTAGCCCGCAAGGGAAGTACGTCATTTTCGGAGATTTCCGATGCTTACAAATCCAGCCTATACACATTATATTAGCTGTAAAGGGCTTGCTGCTTGCGACGATGAGCTTAGGGTGTTGCTCACTGTTGGTGGCGATGTCGGGGGTCGTTTTCAGGGTCCAGGGCGCATTTCTAAATAAGGAAATGTGCGCATTTTCAGATGTAAAATAGCAATAAAATAGCAGAAAAATCACAAAAATCACAAAAAATTGAGGGTGGTCTGGTAATGATGTTGGAGGTTGTTTTCAGGGTTCAGGGCACATTTCTAAATAAGGAAATGTGCGCATTTCCAGATGTAAAACAGCAATAAAATAGCAGAAAAATCACAAAAATCACAAGAAATTGAGGGTGGTCTCGTAATGATGTTGGAGGTTGTTTTCAGGGTTCAGGGCACATTTCTAAATAAGGAAATGTGTGCATTTTCAGATGTAAAATAGCAGAAAAATAGCAGAAAAATCAGAAAAAAATTGAGGGTGCTGCTTAGTGCTGGTAATGATGTTGGAGGTTGTTTTCAGGGTCCAGGGTACATTTCTAAATATGGTAATATAGCCAACAATAGCCAGAAAATAGCCAGAAAATCAGAAAAAAAAATGGAGGATAGTGGTGATAACCTTGGGTAATGTTGTCAAGGTTCAGAGGCTAGTCTCATCATGGTAATATAACCAGAGATAGCTAGAAAATAGCAAGAAAATCAGAAAGAAATGAGGGATGGTGCTTATTGCCAGTGATAACCTTGGGTAACATTGTCAGAGTCCAGAGTCTAGTTCCAAATAGAGTAATATAGACCCAAAAATAGCCAGAAAATAGCTAGAAAATCAGAAAAAAATGGGGGATGGTGCCCATTGCAGTGATAACATTGGGTAATGTTGTCAGGGTCTAGTTCTATATATGGTAATATATCCAAAAAAAGCCAGAAAACTGTTATAAAATCAGATAGAAATGGAGGATGGTGCTTAGATATCATTGGGTAACATTGTCAGGGTCCAGAGTCTAGTTCCAAATATGGTAATATAACAAAGAATAGCCAGAAAATGGGCAAAAAATCAGAAAAAAATGGTGGATGGTGCTCATTGCTGCAATAATGTTTGGTAATGTTGTCAGGGTCAAGAGTCCAGCTCCAAATATGGTAATAGATCCAAAAATTGCTGGAATATAGCAGAAAAATTGAAAAAAAAAAGTTTGAATGGTATGTAGTATGTCAGGCACTACCTTCAGAGTCCATACCAAAAAAGAAAATATCATCTACCTTGACCAAAAACTGGAGAAAACCAAGCAAATAATAACTTTGTCTATTATGGCCTATTGGTAATGGGATGATGGGATGATTGTCACATGATCAGTTACCAAAAATAGTCAACAAATGGAAGTTGTAGCCCTACACTGAAAGTGCTCCTGTTGTAGAGATAATCTAACTTTGTAGTCTATGTCTGACATCTGCAGTCTTTTATTGTATATTAGTAAACTTTGTAGTATAAGTTTGCTAAAGTGTTCAGGGTATAGAGCAGACATCCAAATATGGTAATCCATTAAAAATAGTCATAAAATCTGTGAAAATTGAAGGATGGTGCTTATTGTTAGTAATGATGTTGGGTAACAGTTTCAGGCTCTAGGGTAGATTTCCAAATATGGTAATCTACCTGCATATAATGAGAAAATAAGAAAAAAATAAGAAAAACATAGAAATATTTTTTATTGATGGTGATGATGCTGGGGTAATTTGTTTAGAATCCAGAAGAAGACTTATATAGGAAGATTTACTGGTTTGTGATAAAAATGTACCCAGAAAGACAGAAAAAAGGAGAAAAAGTAGAAATTGGTTTCTATTGCCTTTGCAAAAAAAGGAGGACTCGTTTCTGCCATGCTTGCAATGGCCTCTAACACAAGTTCTAATATGAGGAGTCACCAACTCCATGTATCCCAGCAGTCTCTTGTCGTCAAGATCAGATAACAATGTCAAAGGTGTGAGGATCCTCTCCTGTGAAGGAGATGGTCTATGATCACACTCAAGTGAGGATTGATGTTATGATGGAAATCCGATGCTACAATCCTAGCAACTCTCCAAAAAATCCATGGAAAGTTGAGTGACAGATGTATGGATTGGGGATGAGATTGCAATCTGATGAGCTAACACTTCTTATGCAGTAGACTGTTAGTGATCAACTCAGAACAACACTACTTACCTCAGATGGTGAAAGTATGGTAGCATGCTTCTTTCAGAAGCTGATAAAGAATAGGATGATGATACTATTGTACATGTGTGTGGTTTACTCAAGTGGCATGTGACTGTGAGGAAAGCACTCATGTTCTGTTAGCGGAAAGTAAGTAAATGAATATGTACCAAAGATAAGGGAGTTGAATCCCTTGTCATATGAGCAATCAAAGTCACACCAAAGCAAATGATATAGTGTTGTTGTGAGCTTTACGGTGTGACCATAAAACTTCCATCCAAGTGTGGATCACATGGATTGAGCAGTGGCTCTTGGGTGAGCAAACCAATATATAATAGTCCTCCAACTTGAATGATTTTGATTTAGAATGTTCATTGCCCAAGTCAAAACCCTCCAATTTGAACAGTTCTGATCTAGAATGTTCATTGCTCAAGCCATAGTCCTCCAACTTGAATGGTTTTGATCCACAATGTTCAAGTGCCATGAGAAAGAACTGGACAGTTAGACTGTTGGAAGCCATGATAGTGGTCTATATCCTACAAACAGTCAAGGAAACACAGCTCCAGATGGTGGCTAAAACCCTAAAAATAGTAGAAACATCATCTGGAATATATGTCCCACATTACAGAAAATCACAAGTTTTTTTATTTAGAAACTGGGACCCCAGACACCCCTAGTGGCTGAAGAAATATATCCTTGGTCAACCCCAGCTGCAAAATATATCCTAAGTCCATCCCAGACCAGAAATATATTTCTACAGTGTGACAGTCACAATTCAGGGTCCAGGCATAAGAAATATATTTGGTGTCCATCTCAGTGAAGAAATATATTTTGGGGTGTGTGACACACTAGAAATGTATTTGGTGTGACATTGGACGTCAAAATATATTCACGTAAAAGTGGAGATATACAAGCCCCAGGATATAGATATACACCCTGACATTTAGTCCTGTAGTATTCATGGAGTTTGCAAGACTAATAGTCAGTTCTTAGTGGGTGACTGAAGTGATCCAATCCACCGCAAATAGTGTTTATCGAGTTGCATCTGTATATGTGTCCTGTTAACTGTTGCCTTCATTGTTACGAGTCCTCTGAGTTTACGAAGAGACTCGTTTATTACCCAGGATCTCAAGGCTTTTTTCAGCACGGTAACACTGAAATTTGACTTTTTCCCATGAAAATGATTTCTTCCCACATTTGAAGGCCTCGTAGTTCTCATCATATTTTCTACTAAAATATACTTACTATATAGATGTCACTTCAGTCACCCACCTTGAACAAGCTATTAGCTAGGAAATCTTGAAAAATTATCCAGGCTAATAGATCCTCTGGCCAGTTTTTTTTTGGCCTTTGGAAGGAAATATATTATTGGATTTGATAGAAAATGTTTGACCTCTAATATTGTGACCAGAAATATTTGAAGGGTGTCAGACTGGTAAGAAATGTTTGAGGTGTGCCAGAGTGACTAGAAATTTTTCAGTGGTGTGACATTGCTTGGATATATTCTAAGCATGTCACACTGCTAAAAAAGCTTTTGGCCTTGCCACATAGCTAGAATATTTCCTACCAGTGTCACGGAGTATCTGGGGTCCCAGTTTCAAAAAAAAAAAACTTGGTTTTTCTGGCGCAGTTCTCTCAATATTTTCCACATTGCTTTTTTTTTTCTTATCCAGATCACAACCCAAAGTTCTGCCCATTTCAAACCATGTATGGTTCTATTCTATAACAGCTATTGAGGTTGAATTGAAGGGTGAACAATGGAGGGTTGCCAGAGAAAGTTGTCTACTCTCAATGTGAACTCATCAAAGTTAGCATCCCCCAGCAGCCTTTCCCCATTGTTTTCACCAACACCCCACTTCTATCTGCCATGTTCACCACTCAAAACTCATCTAAGTTAGCATCCCCCAGCAGCTTTCCCCCTTGTTTTCACCAACACCCCACTTCTATCTGCCATGTTCACCACTCAAAACTCATCTAAATTTCTCCCCAAAACCTCTGCTCAGTGTCTCTCTCTATATTCCCTTTGACCACCCTCCCCTCCACCTCTGCCTCTACTTCAGCTCTGAGATCTCCAATTGCACCTTAGCATCCCCCCCAGTCAAACTCCCCACATGTGATATCCAACATCACACCCAACCCACTTTCACCAACAAGGATTCTTTGATGCTGAAGAATAAATATGAACTACTGCCTTACTTTTTCTCACCAATATTTCTTCAGCACTCAAACATTTATTAACTTGTCAAAAATATCCAAAAGATATCAAAAAGTTTTCTTAGTTTGCAAAACATTTCTTGCTCCAGGTAAATATTCATTCAAAAGAATTCTTTGCAAGCCAAACATTTCCAAATATGATAAGAAATATCTCATAAAGATTTCTTGTCAGTACAAACATTTTGAAGAAGATTTCTTATCCAGTCAAAGTTCTTTGAACTTGTAAACATTTCTTGTCAGTACAAACATTTTGAAGAAGATTTCTTATCCAGTCAAAGATCTTTTATTTTGGTAAGAAATACTTGGGGCCCAATCATTTCTGAAGTCAAAAATATCTTACAAAGATTTCTTAATTCAGCCAAACATTTTTGAACTTGTCAAAAAACATTTCACAACCTTTCATGAAAACACATTTTGATCTGGTGGTAAACATCAAGGATAGACTAGTTTTGGTTCGAAAGAAAGCAGTAATAAGATGATTGTAGAGTAAAGTTATGAGGTGGATCGAAAAGAGGGGCAAGTAGGAAGGAGGGACTCAATGGTAAGCAAGATAAAATGGTTGTAAAGTGAAGGGACAGCTGGTAAGGGGAGATCTATGTAATGCCAAGTTAACTAGACCAAGATATAAAACACTTGTAAAGTAAAGAGACAGCTGGTAAGGAGAGACCAAGACAATGCCAAGTTAGTTAGACCAAGATAATGCTAAGTTGCTGGTAGACATTCAATAGTAAGCAATAATAAAATGATCGTAAAGTCAAACATACATCATCAAGCACGCTTTGCAGATGAGGAGGTGGAGGCACCCTTAGTGGCACGGAAAAATGCTTCAGTATCCTTAGTGACCTGAGGAGTTGGTTTCAAAGTTGAAGAGCTGGATGTGGAGTTGTGGAATCGAGGATCGACCTTGTAGGATTTCAGAGTGCCACGATGGTTGTTGTAGAAGCTGGCCTTAGGAAGAGTAACAAAGCTGACCTTCCTCTTTTTCAAAGGCAGGGAAGACGGGCAGGACGATGGACCTTGAAGATCATCAGTATCTTTTTCTCCCTCTTCCTCAACATGTGGCCTTTTCCCTGCTGTTCTCCTCCCATCCCCTTGAATCTTGCAGAATTGGTTGATCCACTGTTGCAAGTCCTTCACAAAAACCATGGCCTTGCCATTGAAACTGGAGACAAGGGGGATTTCGCCATACTGGGCACTATTCTCTGATATTTGAAGCAATTCTATTGAAATCATGATCATGGTGGGCCATTAAACCATGGACAGGACTTACTTTGATCCCAAGGAGTGATCTTCATCTTCCCCAAGTCCAACAAATTGGCGAGCAATGCCCATTGTTTCTGAGATAGCCTGTTTGATATAAAATTCGGGCCCAAGGGAGTGTCGACCTTGTTCGAAGGCCACCCAGTGAGTGCAACTTTCTCCGTCTCTGCGTAGTTTGCGAATGTCGTCAACGGCATCATGGTTCTTGTACTCTTCGGGTGTGGAACAGCCTTGTCTAGATGTAAATAAGTAAAATGTGACAATAGTTCATGTTTGCAACTTACGCCATTTGCTCCTAAATATCTGCTTGAAGTCTTTCTGGCTTTCCTTCGAGGGTGCGAACCTTTCGGAAGGTGAACTGGTGGCCGAAGTCTTCCTGCCGCTCTTGCCTGGAACAGGTACCTCTTTGCTTCTTTTGCGGTTGTTGTCAATCTGTAAATCTTGCCTTAATTCCTGTTGATATCGTGCAGCTCTGCCATGCCAAGTTAATAGAAAAAACGCGAAGAGTTTAATGCATAACCCACCGAACAGTAGTGGCAAAGACATCAGTCCACTTCCTAATCACTTCAGTCACCCACCTTGAACAAGCTATTAGCCTTGTAAAATGTAAGAATGTATCCAGGCTAATAGGTTGTGTGGCCATTTATTTTTCTTGCCTTGGGAGAAAATATAATATTGGATTGGGTAGAAAATGTTTGACCTTTAATATTGTGACGAGAAATTTTTGGGTAGATAAATTGTGTTCAAAAATATCCTAGTCAAGTGAAAGTGGTCAGAAATATTTGAAGGGGTTCAGACTGGTAAGAAATATTTGAAGTGTGTCAGACTGGTAAGAAATGTTTGAGCCAAGTCAAACTGGCCAGAAATATTTGAGGTGTGCCAGAGTGGCTAGAAATATTTCAGTGGTGTGACATCACTCGGATATGTTCTGAGCATGTCACACTGCTGAAAAATCTTTTAGCCTTGTCACATGGCTCAAACATATCCGACCAGTGTCACAGGGTATCTGGGGTCCCAGTTTCAAGAAAAAAAACTTGGTATTGTTGGTATAGCTTTCTCAATATTTTGCACATTGCTTTTCTTTTCTTTATCCAGATCACAACCCAATGTTTTGTCCATTTCAAACCATGTATGGTTCTATTCTATAACAGCTACTGAGGTTGAATTGAAGGGTGAAGAAAGGAGGGTTGGCAAAGGAAGTTGTCCACTCTTAATGTGAACTCATATAAGTTAGCATCACCCAGCAGCTTTCCCCCATTGTTTTCACCAACACCCCCCTTCTATCTGCCATGTTCACCAGGGTTTAAAACTC
>NW_001889873.1:1881800-1889598 GCF_000143565.1 Laccaria bicolor S238N-H82 | reverse complement strand
AGAAAATATAATATTGGATTGGGTAGAAAATGTTTGACCTTTAATATTGTGACGAGAAATTTTTGGGTAGATAAATTGTGTTCAAAAATATCCTAGTCAAGTGAAAGTGGTCAGAAATATTTGAAGGGGTTCAGACTGGTAAGAAATATTTGAAGTGTGTCAGACTGGTAAGAAATGTTTGAGCCAAGTCAAACTGGCCAGAAATATTTGAGGTGTGCCAGAGTGGCTAGAAATATTTCAGTGGTGTGACATCACTCGGATATGTTCTGAGCATGTCACACTGCTGAAAAATCTTTTAGCCTTGTCACATGGCTCAAACATATCCGACCAGTGTCACAGGGTATCTGGGGTCCCAGTTTCAAGAAAAAAAACTTGGTATTGTTGGTATAGCTTTCTCAATATTTTGCACATTGCTTTTCTTTTCTTTATCCAGATCACAACCCAATGTTTTGTCCATTTCAAACCATGTATGGTTCTATTCTATAACAGCTACTGAGGTTGAATTGAAGGGTGAAGAAAGGAGGGTTGGCAAAGGAAGTTGTCCACTCTTAATGTGAACTCATATAAGTTAGCATCACCCAGCAGCTTTCCCCCATTGTTTTCACCAACACCCCCCTTCTATCTGCCATGTTCACCATTTAAAACTCATCCAAGTTAGCATCCCCAGCAGCTTTCCCTCATTATTTTCACCAACACCCCCTTCTATCTGCCATGTTCACCAATCATCCGAGTTAGTGTGACATATCTCCAGTGCCTGTACAAGTTTCCTAGGTAATTTCCCTCTTACAACATTATACCTTGCCCTCTTCTTTGGATTGTTTTATTTTTGCTTACTTAATGACCATCACGATTCAACTCATATTCATTGTACCACCACTATGTTCGCTCATCGAGCAGCTGTGTCATATCATGTCCTCCATTAGAGTCAAAGTAAGTGATTCAAGTTTGTAAGGTCATTGAATATTCTCCTAGAGGTATTCAAACTTTCATCAGTCCCAATCCTTGAACTCTACTTCCTTGAGGATTTCCAAAGGAAGAGCAGAGGTTGCGCAACAGACCTCCACAAGAGTTCATGAACTGAAGACTAAGTTGCTTGAAGCACGATCAGTCCTCACACCATAGTAATAGGATCAACATCCTCGTTTGCCAGACCCTACGTTGTCAATTTGACCACCCACTCCTACTGTACCTCACAGGACACCTATTACAGTTAGCATCCCCCAGCAGCTTTCCCCCATTGTTTTCACCAACACCCCCTTCTATCCGCCATGTTCACCATTTAAAACTTATCCAAGTTAGCATCCCCCAGCAGCTTTCCCCCATTGTTTTCACCAACACCTCCCTTCCATCTGCCATGTTCACCATTTAAAAGAAACTCAAACCTTTCTTAACTTGTCAAAACTATCCAAAAGATTTCATAAAGATTTCATAGTTTGCAAAACCATTTCTTGCTCCCAAATATTTATTTAAGAGAATTCTTCGCAAGCTAGACATTTCCAAATATGACAAGAAATATCTCACAAAGATTTCTTGTCAGTACAAACATTTTGAAGAAGATTTCTTATCTAGTCAAAGATCTTTGAACTTGTAAACATTTCCAAGTACAATAAGAAATATTTCACAAAGATTTCTTGTCAGTACAAACATTTTTGAAGAAAATTTCTTATCCAGTCAAAGATCTTTGAACTTGTAAACATTTCCAAGCACAATAAGAAATATTTCACAAAGATTTCTTGTCAGTACAAACATTTTTAAGATTTCTTATCCAGTCAAAGATCTTTTGACTTGATAAGAAATACTTGGGGTTACAAAGATATATTTAGCTATATCCTGAACAGGATATATCTTTCAACTATTCTTGAACCAGGATAAAGGTGCATTTTATTCAATACAACTACATAGATTTACATTACTACATTAAATATTAAATAAAGGGAAAAGGGAGTGAGGGAATGGGGGGGGAGTGAGGTGAATGGGGGGAGTGAGGTGAATGGGGGGAGTGAGGGAATGGGAGAGGGAGGGAATTGGGGAGGGAGTGAAGGGCCATAAGGGAATGGGGGGGAAGGCAGTGAGGAATCATGGGCAATGGCTGAGCCATCGCCGCCGTTTGTAGGTGGTGTTGATGGGCACTCATCTTCGTTTCTTAACGGTGGTCGGCGCTTGGCAGGTCTCATGGTGGTCGGCACTCGGCGTGTCTTCGTCGTAGTCCATCCGTCGTTTGCTGGCCATCCGTGTCGTTCTTGCATCGGAGTTGTGTTAGCTATGCGGGTGGCGATAGAGGCGGGGCGTGCTCACCGTGTTTGATATACAATGACGACGACGATATGATTGTCGTCATCATCGTCATCGTCGTCCGTTGTCCTACGTGTGGCCTGGCTCCCACGTGAGGTCGTTCGTGGCTCTGGGGCCATGGCGTGCGTTTTTCGTGGGCGTTGCGTGACGTGGCAGGGTGCCGAAGTGTCGTGGAGCGTCGTAGTTGTGGTGTGGTTGTCGTGGTGTGTCATGGTGAGGTGGTTGTCGTGATGTCGTGATGTTGTGCCAGACACTTCGCAGCCTTGTTAGCGAGTTGGTTCAGGACGAAGGACGGAGGTGCTCACCGTCATAGTATAAACAACATAAACAAAAACGACGGACGACGAAATGTCGTCGTCCGCCGTTTGGTTGCCACGTCGCCAACAGCGACGTGGCACCTGGCATCGTCCTCGGAAGACGAAAGGGAGGGAGATGGGTGGGTGCTCACCAACGTCGTGTTGTCCACCATCGTTGTTGCCACGTTGTGGTCGTGACGTGTCATGGTCATTCGTCGTCGTCGTCCCTCGTCCATCTGCGTTGCACAACGTCGCTGACGGCGATGTCGCTCGATTTTCGTGGGCACTGGTCGATTTTCGTCAGCGCTGGTCATCGACTGTCGTGGGCGCCGGTCGTCGTTTGCCCATCGTTTGCCCGTCGTTGTTTCCGTTGGCTGTCGTGTCGTTGTTGCTAGGTGTCGTGGGGCCTTCGCCGGTTGTCGTCCTTTGCCGGTTGTCCTCGTTGCGGGTGGCAGTTGTTGCCGTTTGTGGGCAGCCGGGGTCGTTTGTGGTGGCTTGTGCGAGGTGGAAGTCGTGGGTTGGTGTGGAGTCGTAACGTCACAAAGTCACAGCGTGTGACATTCACATCAACGTTCAAGTTCACGCCCAAGTCTGTAGCGCCCACTGGTTCTAGTTATAGTCTACTAGGTAATTTTGTACTCATTACAGAGATTTGTAGTGTCTGCTGTTTGGAAAGAGAAAATTTTGTTGTGTCTACTTTTCAGGACTACCAAAATTTGCATTTCTCATTACAAAATTTTGCAGTGTTCGCTTTTGGGACAACAAAAACTACAAAAAATTGTATTCTCTTCTTTTATCATTACAAGGTTTTCTAGTACAAGCTTTTTGAGACTACCAAAACTATACTCTCCTCTTTTTTCATTACAAAAACTTGTACTGTTCAATTTTTTCATCATAAAATGTTGTATACCAGCTTTTTGAGACTACAAACTTTTGTAGTTCCAGAATCTTAGGAATACAAAAGTAGTGTCCACATTTCAGACTACAAAGATATGTACTGGTATCTTGTAGTGTCCTTGACTCTGAGTAATTACATGTGGAGATAGTTCAATGTTCAGAGGAGTTGATTCTAGTCACATAGCTCTGTCATTCAGCCTTGGTACCTGGTTGACCTAGATATCTACTCCTTGTCTGTAGTCAGCCTTAATATCATCTATTGGAGGGGTTTGAATTTTCTGACATCTCAGTGTAAGTTGTCCTGTCTTTCTATTTTATTCCTCTGTCATAGTCATATGGAAGGTACAAAGACTGAATTATATAGGGCTATGTCACCCTCTCTGAAACATTGAACTGTATCCTCAATACAAGTTCTTGCAGCCCTAAGATTCTGAGACTACAAGAGTTTGTAGTCTCAAAAGCTGGTACACAAACTTTTATACTGAAACATTGAACTAGATCCTCATTACAAGTTTTTGTAGCCCTAAGATTCTTGTAGTCTTAAAAAGCTGGTACACAAAATTTTATAATGAAAAAGCGAACAACAACATTTCATAACGGACTACTAGATGCAGTGGGCGCTATGTACAGTGAGCGTGATCTTACGCGTGAACTTGAACATGGTTACGACGTCACACACCGTGACTTTGTGACGTTCCTTCTTCAACAACCACCACCACATCGTCGACGCCAGCGACTCCACCTCACCACCACGTCGCCGCCATGCCACGGCAACGTTCACCACTGCAAACAACCCTCGCCGCCCAAACCCAACAACCACCGCCCAACAACCACACACAACGAAGACAACAATCCAAACGACGACCCACGTCCAACAAGCGATCACACGAAGGGTGACCAGCGACCACGAAAAACGACGAACGACCAAACGAGTGACCAGCGGACCACGACCGCCCAACGACGACGACAATCAGCAGCAAGCCAGGCCACGTCGCAGTCAGTGACGTGGCAACCGTCACAGACGGACGACGACGTATGACAACTACGGTAAGTCCCTCCCCACCCTCTTTTCTGACATAACTAACAAAACACCCCACTGTCCAGCCCTTTACGGGTAGCATACCCTACGTCGCCATCCCACCCCGCCCTCATGCTGCATGTCAGCGGCCACGTCACAACGCGAAACGACACCGGGCAGGCAGACGCCAATCAACGGTGTGACGAGGACACCGAAGGGCGAAAGACAGATGATGGCGAACAGACGACAACGACGAGGGCGTATGAACGACGGACAAGGAGGAGGAGGAGGGCGGACAAACAATGAGGAGGAGGAGGAGGGCGGACAAACAACGAGACGACGAGGGCGTACACACGACGAGGACGTGCGTACACACGATGAGACGACGTGGGCGTACACACAATGACGACGATGACCAGGGCGTACACATGACGACGACGACGTGAGCGTACACACGACGAGACGACGTTGGCCACGACGACGACGACGAGGAAGAGGCCGGACAAACAACCAGACGACGAGGGGTACAAACGATGGACGGCGACGACATTGAGTGCCCACCACCACCCACACCCGGCGACGAGGTTCAGTACTCCACCCTCACCCTGTCTCTCTCACTGCCCACCACCCCCTCTACCTTACTGCCCACCACCCCCTCTCCCTCACTGCCCACCCCCCTCACTCTCCCTCACTGCCCACTACCCCTCTCCTTCACTGCCTACCACCCCCTTCCCCCCTCCCTCATTGCCTACCAACCCCCTCCCTCATTGCCTACCACCCACCTCCCTCCCCCCTCTCTTTCCCCTTTCCCTGCCACCTCTCTCATTGCTTACCACCCCATTCCCCTCTCTCTCATTGCCCACCACCCTCACCCCTCTTCCTCACTGCATCTCCCTCACTCCCTTTTCCCTTTATTTAATATTTAATGTAGTAATGTAAATCTATGTAGTTGTATTGAATAAAATGCACCTTTATCCTGGTTCAAGAATAGTTGAAAGATATATTCTGTTCAGGATATAGCTAAATATATCTTTGTAACCCCAAGTATTTCTTATCAAGTCAAAAGATCTTTGACTGGATAAGAAATCTTTGTGAAATATTTCTTATTGTATTTGAAAATGTTTACAAGTTCAAAGATCTTTGACTGGATAAGAAATCTTTGTGAAATATTTCTTATTGTGCTTGGAAATGTTTACAAGTTCAAAGATCTTTGACTGGATAAGAAATTTTCTTCAAAAATGTTTGTACTGACAAGAAATCTTTGTGAAATATTTCTTATTGTACTTGGAAATGTTTACAAGTTCAAAGATCTTTGACTAGATAAGAAATCTTCTTCAAAATGTTTGTACTGACAAGAAATCTTTGTGAGATATTTCTTGTCATATTTGGAAATGTTTAGCTTGCGAAGAATTCTCTTAAATAAATATTTGGGAGCAAGAAATGGTTTTGCAAACTGTGAAATCTTTATGAAATCTTTTGGATAGTTTTGACAAGTTAAGAAAGGTTTGAGTTTCTTTTAAATGGTGAACATGGCAGATGGAAGGGAGGTGTTGGTGAAAACAATGGGGGAAAGCTGCTGGGGGATGCTAACTTGGATAAGTTTTAAATGGTGAACATGGCGGATAGAAGGGGGTGTTGGTGAAAACAATGGGGGAAAGCTGCTGGGGGATGCTAACTGTAATAGGTGTCCTGTGAGGTACAGTAGGAGTGGGTGGTCAAATTGACAACGTAGGGTCTGGCAAACGAGGATGTTGATCCTATTACTATGGTGTGAGGACTGATCGTGCTTCAAGCAACTTAGTCTTCAGTTCATGAACTCTTGTGGAGGTCTGTTGCACAACCTCTGCTCTTCCTTTGGAAATCCTCAAGGAAGTAGAGTTCAAGGATTGGGACTGATGAAAGTTTGAATACCTCTAGGAGAATATTCAATGACCTTACAAACTTGAATCACTTACTTTGACTCTAATGGAGGACATGATATGACACAGCTGCTCGATGAGCGAACATAGTGGTGGTACAATGAATATGAGTTGAATCGTGATGGTCATTAAGTAAGCAAAAATAAAACAATCCAAAGAAGAGGGCAAGGTATAATGT
Organism: Laccaria bicolor S238N-H82; assembly: GCF_000143565.1. Taxonomy (NCBI): domain Eukaryota; kingdom Fungi; phylum Basidiomycota; class Agaricomycetes; order Agaricales; family Hydnangiaceae; genus Laccaria; species Laccaria bicolor. Next base: position 1,882,998 of record NW_001889873.1, on the reverse strand, counting down.
TGTAAGAGGGAAATTACCTAGGAAACTTGTACAGGCACTGGAGATATGTCACACTAACTCGGATGAGTTTTAAATGGTGAACATGGCAGATAGAAGGGGGTGTTGGTGAAAATAATGGGGGAAAGCTGCTGGGGATGCTAACTTGGATGAGTTTTAAATGGTGAACATGGCAGATAGAAGGGGGGTGTTGGTGAAAACAATGGGGGAAAGCTGCTGGGTGATGCTAACTTATATGAGTTCACATTAAGAGTGGACAACTTCCTTTGCCAACCCTCCTTTCTTCACCCTTCAATTCAACCTCAGTAGCTGTTATAGAATAGAACCATACATGGTTTGAAATGGACAAAACATTGGGTTGTGATCTGGATAAAGAAAAGAAAAGCAATGTGCAAAATATTGAGAAAGCTATACCAACAATACCAAGTTTTTTTTCTTGAAACTGGGACCCCAGATACCCTGTGACACTGGTCGGATATGTTTGAGCCATGTGACAAGGCTAAAAGATTTTTCAGCAGTGTGACATGCTCAGAACATATCCGAGTGATGTCACACCACTGAAATATTTCTAGCCACTCTGGCACACCTCAAATATTTCTGGCCAGTTTGACTTGGCTCAAACATTTCTTACCAGTCTGACACACTTCAAATATTTCTTACCAGTCTGAACCCCTTCAAATATTTCTGACCACTTTCACTTGACTAGGATATTTTTGAACACAATTTATCTACCCAAAAATTTCTCGTCACAATATTAAAGGTCAAACATTTTCTACCCAATCCAATATTATATTTTCTCCCAAGGCAAGAAAAATAAATGGCCACACAACCTATTAGCCTGGATACATTCTTACATTTTACAAGGCTAATAGCTTGTTCAAGGTGGGTGACTGAAGTGCACATGCCACGCAAATCGACCATAGTCACTGTGACTCGGCCTGATTGGAGTTGATTTTCACTGGGGCTGAAGGGTTAGCCAAATGACACCAAATTATGACGTGCACCAAGGATCGTCTGAACCCCAGTGCAGGTTCAGATGATCCTTGGCGCATGTCATCACTTAGTCATCATTTTTAGCGAAAATGAAGATTTATATGTAGCTCTGCCAAATCTGGTCCAAATGACATGGTTTTTTTTGCAGTATGCACTCCTTAATGGTAGGATCATTTTGAAATGAGGATAAATGTAGGTAAATACAAAT
>NW_001889873.1:1867471-1881750 GCF_000143565.1 Laccaria bicolor S238N-H82 | reverse complement strand
AAGAATTTGGCAAATAAGCTAATTCAAGAAATTTTAGAGTTGAAGGATGAGATGAGTGGAGTCAAAGCAGAGCTTTATAAACTTGAAACAATGGTTCACACTGGCAAATATGATGATGGCTGGGAGATTGCAGATGTTAGACTATCTATCAATGAACTAAAAGAGAAGTTCACCAAGATTGAAAAGTCAATAAACACCAAGCGCAATACTCTGGGAGCTGATGGGCGATTAAATCTTGAGCGCCTGCTTGGAAATAAATTTCTTCGTCTGCATGTAAATGCCTTGGCTTTAAAACAGCATCTGAGAAATCGCTTGCAGCAGCGAAAATTTGAGTTGGACAGCTTAGAGAGAGATACCGCAAAACTACAACCAATAGTAAGTATGGGTTTTACACTACAATAAAATATATACTAATTGACTGTTATTAGGTAAAAAACTTCAAGAACATTCAGAGTCTCAGATAAAGCGCAAGGAACCAGGGATTCAAAAGCTTGCAAAGAAATACAACAATCTCTGCAGTGAACTAGAAAAGATGATCAAGGCAAAACAAAGTCCCCGTGGAGCACGTGCACCACATAAAATAGCTACTGAAGGTCTTTTCAAACTTGATGTTGATGATGACATATGGCAGGATGTTGGTTTGGATGATACAGATCTGTCATCTGAAAATGCAATTCCACAGTGGCTTGGAAATGAGGATGTGCGTAAGGGAATCAAAGCTTTGCTGGAGTTGGACCGATGCAAAGAGGAACTGAGAAGACTCTCCTATGAACGCAGTGCAATGCAAGAATGGCTTATTGAAGAGTGGCAATGTGTTATAAAAGGCATTGAAAATGAACAAGATATCAATATCATTTATCAACTGGATTTAAGAGCCAGCTTTCTGGCACATGTATGCCTTATCTGGCAGGATAAAGTTTGTTTGGTCATTCCACACAAGTCTATGGATTCATCTTGGGGACCAACATTAGATGACCTGGCACATGTCAGAAAGATAGAAATGATGGAAATGGTGGCAGACCAGGACAGTAACACAGAAACTGTCATTGCAGTAAATGATGATGATGATGATGAGGATGATGAGGATGATGAGGATGAGGAGGAAGAAGATGGTGAGGAGCTGGAATTGTTGGAGGCAGTTGAACTATTGGCACTGTCAGATGAGTTTCGTAGTGGCTACAATAGTTGAGACAGAACATTTTTCCAATTAAATAAATACAGTGAATATATTTCAATGAGTGTATTGAATAGTTTCAGTTGAATATATTTGGTTGAATATATCTAGTGGTAAGTCAGCAAGTAATGGATATAGATATTGATGAGTATGGCATTGATGGTGTCTGTGATCTGGTTGTTGCAGCTATAATACAATCTACTCAAGTCAACAAAGAACATATGCTTCAATGGCATCTGTGGTCTGGGCTGTGGCAGCTCTTATAAAATCTCAAATGAACATGGGATCAATGGCATCTGTGATCTGATTGATGTAGCTGTTATACAATTTATACAAGTACAAAAAGAGCATAGGCTTCAATAGCATCTGGGGTCTGGTGGTTGCAGCTCTCATTCAATTTCAAATGAGTATGGCATTAATGGCATTTGTGATCTGGTTGTTGCAGCTATTATACCATCTCAAATGAGCATAGATATCAGAGGCATTGATGTGGTTGTTGCAGCTCTTATACAATCTGTTCAGGAAACAGTGGAGGTGCTTGCCTAAGATACACTAAGAAAGTTACTTTCATCTAATAACTTCTTTTTGGAAGAGTAAGACCCCTGCCAGCTCTCAGATAAAATCTATTCAGAGACAAAAACTCTATAAAGCAAAAAAGAATTCATTGAGTAGTGTGACATAAAAGTTTGTGACACTCTATGCTCTTGGCTCCAAAAATATTTATTCAGCCTCAAAAATTATATCCAGTAGTGGAAACATGGAATATATTTAATTTAGAGTCTTGGCACTTGAAAGATTTATTTAGTGCAAAAAAATAGATTCAGTTGTGTGACAGGTAATTGTGTGACACTTCAGATTAGAAATACAAAATAGATACAGTAGATTTATTCAGTACAGTAAATAAATACAGTACTACTATTAGTCATGTAATATATACTGAAATTACATGACTAATAGTCAGTAGTCAGTGGGTGACTGAAGTGGCTAGATGCTCGAACCAAGCAGATCAAGATGCCATCTGGCCTTGGAACCATTGAAAAGGACCTTCCCCTATTCAGTTGTCAAGTCCCCACTGGTTCCATAGCCCTCATTGGATATACCGTTGGTTCCTATAACTCCAAGGCAAATCCCAACGATGTATCTTTGTCAATGAATGTGCTTTGGGTTGCAGTGCTTGCTGCTAGTGAAACCACTTTGCAAGTCTATCATTATCTTCATTCTAATCCTTGCTCAACATCACATTTCAGGTAGCCCTACTTTTCTCAGTCTCTTTCACAATGACCCAGTGTTTCGAATGATGGAGGCTATGGAATAGAATTTTGTGCTTGCTTTCCTTCATTACGAGTCCTCTGAGTTACGAAGAGACTCGTTTATTACCCAGGATCTCAGGACTTTTTTCAGCGCGGTAACGCTGAAATTTGACTTTCTCCCACGAAAGTGATTTCTTCCCACAATCATTTGCTTGGTTCGCCTACATGACTTTCCTAGTCTACTTGACCATTCCTTGATTATTACTGTCTTTTAGCCCTATCCAGGTTGTCGTTGATGTAGCTTGTGGCTAATATATTGCTCTATTTGGCTTCCAGACTCTGATGAATGAATGCATTGCCTCTATTTTCATGTTCATGCAACTCAACTTGTTTACATTGAAGGTACAACAATTAAGGTCCTGACAACTTGTGCAAATGAGCCCATGCTCTGGTGAAACAGGCCACAGGAATGTACTGAGCAGTTGGTGACCATAAGGCAAAAAAGCGAAAATACAAACCTACTTACCTGGATGGGAACTCAACCATTTTGTAAATGGCTTTGTGGAGCATGTTTGTGGAGTGCATAGGTATTGAATTGAGTCCATGCCCATGCGAAATGGACCACAGAAAGGTACTGAACAATTGGTGAGCATAAATAAGGCAAAAAAGCAGAAATACAAACCTACTTACCTTGATGGGAGGTTGACCGTTTTGTAAACGGTTTCATGGAGCTTGTTCGTGGAATGTGTAGGTATCGAATCAAGTCCATGCTCATGTGAAACGGACCACAGGAAGGTACTGAACAATTGGTGAGCATAAGGCAAAGAAGCGAAAATACAAACCTACTTACCTCCATGGGAAGTTGACTGTTTTGTAAACAGTTTTGTGGAGCTTGTTTGTGGAATGCGTAGGTATTGAATCAAGTCAATGCTCAAGTGAAATGGACTGCAGGAAGGTACTGAGAAGTTGTGAGCATAATGGTGAATATTCCGCATCAAAAGGAACAACTCACAAGTTGAGTCACAGAAATTTCCGAAAATGACGTACTTCCCTTGCGGGCTACCTTCAAAATGGAAGGTAGCCTGCAAGGGAAGTAAGTCATTTTCGGGCAATGCCGTGACTCGTCTTTTTGCCCTTATGCCAACCTCTGCCCAGGACCTTCCTGTGGCTCGATTCGCCTCAACGTAGACTCGTTTGGATAGTGCTTCACGTCCCGAAAACGCTCCAAGAAACCGTTTACGAAACCGTCAACTCCTCGTGGAGGTACGTCTGTTTGTACTTTCGTGTTTTTGCACTTCTGCTAAACTCTGCCCAAGACCTTCTGTGTCTCGATTTCCTTCAACGTAGACTCGTTTGGATACTACCTTACGTCCCGAAAACGCTCCGACAAACCGTTTATGAATCCGTCAACTCTTCGTGGAGGTACGTCTATTTGTACTTTCGTGCTTTCGCACTTCTGCTAAACTCTGCCCAAGACCTTCCTGTGTCTCGATCTCCCTCAATGTAGACTCTTTTTGATACTACTACACGTCCCGAAGACGCTCCAACAAACCATTTACGAATCCATCATCCCTTCGTGGAGGTATGTCAGTTTGTATTTTCATGTTTTTGCCCTTATGGTGAACTCTGCCCAAGACCTTCCTGTGGCTCAATTTCCTTCAACATAGACTCATTTGGACACTACTTCACATCTTGAAAACGCTCCAACAAACTGTTTATGAATCCATTGACCCTTTGTGGAGGTATGTCTGTTTGTAATTTCGTGTCTTTTGAACTTATGCTAAACTCTGCCAAGACCTTCCTGTGGCTTGATTCCCTTCAGTGTAGACTTGTTTTGATACTACTAGATGTGTGCAAGTAGTAGAATAGCAGTGGGTACCCTTCACACCTTTAACACCAGTCTGTTCAATGGTGGCACCCCTGCAGCACAGTTGATGGTAATTGAATCCATGTGCTTGGATCTTGGTGCTTAGTGTGCGTCCAATGAAGAGGAAATGGTGGGATTGGAGAACCCAGTGAATTACTCCACAAGACGAACATGGTCGAAGTGTTTGGACTGGCCAAGACAACAACAGGTGCATAGAGATGGCATGGTGAAGCTGGCATATTGCTCAATGAGACAATTGTGGTAAATACATGGCACTTGAATCGTTTGGATTGGCCAAGACAATGATGAGTGTGTAAAGGAGACAGATATGCAGTAGATATGTTGCACAAATCGTTTGGACTGGCCAAGATGAAGAGTGCTCAGCAAAACACCAGAGTGCACCACAAAGAGAGGGTGCTGTGGCAAAGAGAAGGTGGCATGGGAAGTTGAACTTGAAGAGCTAGATTTGATGACACGCGAACATTTCCTGATCATTTGATGGGGGGAAGTTTCGTGCGTCATCAGAATCTATGATGAATACTACCGAAGTTGCACAGCCTCAGTACAAATGTTCAAGATTCTATGATGCACGAACATTTCCTGATCATTTGATGGGGGGAAGTTTCATGTGTCATCGGAATCTGTGATGCCAAGAGGACAAGAGATGAGAGATGAGATCTAAAACTTACTCCCTGAGATCTGCCCCCCTGCATTTGTATATTGTGGCAAAGATTGTTTAAAAAGGAAATAGATCATGTCATCTACTTCAGAAATACATGCTATAGCTCAATTAGAGATTCTGTGCACCCTATAACATCCCAAAATCAACATTGAAATGACTCCCACTTATTTGTGAATATTTGTTACTGTTTAACCTGTATATCAATAGTCTTTTAAGTATCAGCATTGATCAGATGTAAAAGTTATCATCTATTTCGTTTTTGCAACTGTTTATTTGTGTTTGTTTACCAGGAACGTAACATCACCATGACCACGGAAATGAGGAGTACCCATCACAAAAGAAATCATGTTATTTGGATCAAAACTCGCTGAGTTATACATGAATGTGTATTTATTACCGAAAATGGTAACTGATCTGAGATCTACTATGACACACGAAACTGTCCCCCATCAAGTGATCAGGAAATGTTCATGCATCATTGCTTCTTGAGTTTCAAGTGTTGCCTAAAGAAAAATGTGTAACTTTACCAAATCAAGTCCAATTCAGATGAAATAAAATGCAGAAAAAATGTAAAATTTCAGGGATCATACCTGTATACAATGCATTGAGATATATTATGTAATAAGGTCAAAGTCCAAATAAACATACTTTTTCAAAGAAGAATCTGAAGCTCACCAATATAAAATCTAAAATAAATGAAATAAAACACCAAGAAAAATACAGTTTGTTTTTATGTATATTATGTAATAAAATCTATGTGCACAAATAGATATATGTTTGCACAAAATCAAGCTAGTGCAAGCTTTTTCAAATGAAGAAGTAGCAATAAATTGGAACAGAAATTAGAAGAAAATGGCTGATGGTGCTCGCTGTTGGTGACAACATTTGAAAACACTCTCAGGGTCTCTGGTAAATTTCCATATATGGCACTCAGCATTTCTCCAACTGAAAAATAGCAATTAAATGGCAGAAAAAATGGAAAACAATTGAAGAATGGTGCTAACTGTTGATGTTGATGTTAGGACTGTTTCAAGGGTCCCAGGTGCATTTCCTTATGGAAATTTATTCAACAATTGCCAGAAAATAACACGAAAATCTAAGAAAGTTGGAATATGGTGCTCATTGTTAGCAAGGATGTTATGAGTCCTCTGAGTTTATAAAGACACTAGTTTGTTACTCTCTGATCTCAAGGATTTTTTCAGTACTTCTAACACTGAATCTTGCCTTTCTTCCCATAAGATTTGATGGTTTGATGATGTTGTCAAACATTTTTTGAAAGGAAAAATAGCGATAAAAACAGAAGACAAATCAGGAACAAATGGGGGACAATATGCATTGTTGATGACAATGTTGGGGACCATTTTCAGAGTACATGGCATATTTTCAACTGAGGTAATGTGCACTTTTTGAATCAAAAAATGGCAATATAATAGTAGAAAAATCAGAAAGAAATTGAAGGAAGATGCTCACTGTTTGTGCAATACTGGGGAGCATGTTCAGGGTCTAGAAGAAAATTCCATACATAATAATAGCTATAAAGGACTGGAAAAATTTAGTGAAAAATGGAGCATAGTACTTATTGTCGCTTTCAAGGTAGGGACTCTCTGTAAGGTCCAGTATTTTATATACATGGAAACATACAATTTGTCCAATATAAAATAGCAATAATATATATATATAATGGGTATAGATCTGATGGGCTTTCAGGAGGTGGTCACATGACCAGTTTCCTAAATAATCAAAAATGTGAATGCTGTGGTGCTGCATTGTGGCTTCCTGAATATAAAAAGGACTTGTATCTGCCATGCTTGCAATGGCCCTCTTACACAAGTTATATCAATGAGACTCTAAACTGTAGGAAGTACAAGGTAATAACTAGCTACTTTGCATTTCTCTTAGAGTATAACTGTTTATACTTACAAAGACTATGCTCCCCAGTCAAGACATCATATGTCATGGCAGACTTTTCTTCAGAAGTAAGCTCGCGATTGACAAAGGCATCAAGATCAGCAAATGCTTGCGGCACCGTCGTGTCCTCATCAATCAGCCCAAGCATGATCATAGCATCCAACGTGCCCTTCCCCACCTTTTCAATGAGTTTACCCCAGTCAAGAGCAGAAGGCATGGGAAGTATGTCCGCATAGATGAGATCTCCTATGATAAGAATGGCTGTTAGTGAGCCTATGTTGACAAAGACCTTCTTTGAAGTGGATTTGTTGTTGCCTTTTGCTGACTGCCAAGATCCCCTCTTTCGACTTGATGTTGACCTTCCACCACCAGTGGATGACTGGAGCAGGAAGTCATAAACGTCAAAAATAGTCAAATCCTTCTTATTCATCAGCAGCTCCCATAGATCCCTTTTTTCCCAGTATTCTTCAACCCGATCGATGCTTCGATCTCCTTGAAAAGACCCATAGGCAGTCTTAACAACAAAATAGCTTTGTGGGTGGCCTTTGCTAAATGCTTTCCACTGATCCAGATCCTCAAAATGACGTCCATTGTCATGAGCAAACTCTGAGCCAAAGAAAACTCCACGGAAGCACAGAACATTCCAGAAACCAATTGGTGTCTTCAGCCATTCTGGATCATCATATATTGAATTTCGTGAAAGAATACGAGTGGGAGCATGTTCTCTGTATGGCATGAATTTGTCAGGTGAATTTGCCATCTTCTTGAGAAATTTGTCAGAGCTGTTCACATGCACAGAGAGTCCCTGCTCCAAAAGGGGCAGCCCACGCCTCAGAAAGTTGACAAAAAGCATTCTTCTGTCATCTTTGGACTGGGGAAGTGATGATTTGTCCGAGTTGAATCCTTTGGTCTTGGACGGTTTCTTTGCTCCAGAACTAGTGTTTCCTGCTCTGAATTCAGAACGTGCATTGGTGAACACAAGCTGTGCCTTCTCAATGGCCTTGCAATCAATCTGACTCTCTTTTATTATGAGTCCTTACGAGTTTACGAGTAAGACTCATTCTTTATCAACTGAGGACTTAGGCAAATTTTTCATTCATTGATTCATTCATTTACCTTTCATCACCGCGGGAACCTTTTCCCTTAAACAGAAAAGCAGCCATAAAATCAGGAAAAATGGTAAAAGAAATCAGCAAAAAATATGTAAAAAATCGGAATATTGTTTAGTAAGGTGGGGAGGCTGTGTTCAGGGTTCAGGGTCAATATCTAAATATAGAAACCACCTAAAAGTTGCCAGAAAATCAGAAAAAAATACCCAAAAATTAAGAGTGATCTTCTCTGTTGCCATGATATTGAAGGGGCTGTGTCCATATCCAAATATGGAAAATCAAGACAACTATGTAAAAATATTGTCATATTATGCAATGTGACTATATCTTGAGACCAGCTTTCTTGCTCTTTCAGATATTGGTCAAAAATGCATGACAATTTCCAAAAAGTGTCCAATTTTTTCAGTATTTTGTGATTTTCTCAATGAGGAATGGTCTGCATGACATTATTTATATATATCTATAAAGGTAAGGAAAGGGGCTACAATTGTTGTTTATGGAGCTAAGTGAGAGGCTGTGTTTCTGATACCGTGGGAATTTTAACCCAAAAAAGGAAATTCATCACAAATATATAGAGCATGCTATTATAGGTCACAAAATATAACTAACCATCCTCTTTCCTGAGATATATGCAAACAGGACTGTGGGAATATTTTACCATAAACAGAAAAATAGTTATAAAATTGGGAAAATTTGCTATAAAATGAAAAAAAAAAAAAAAAAAAAAGAATAGCACACATTGTTGCTCTGATATTGATGGCTAGGCTCAGAGCTCAGGGTCTATTTGCAAATATAGAAAAAAACTCAGAAAATCATAAAGTGATTACATGACCAATTTCCTAATATTAAATTTAGAGTCCACAGAAAGGACTCATACATGCCATGCAAAGCACTGGCCCACATCCACAAGTCCACATCATGACAGTCTCATGCAGTACCTCAAACTTCTCCGTCAACCATGACTGTGGTTTTGCCAATGGATGCTGTCACAAAGAAGCTTCAAACTGTCTCCAAATTGGATGTTTTTCAGTTTGATTATTGCTTCCTTGATTTCTGCCCTCCAATGTAAGAAGTGGGCTTTGAAACACAGTCCAAACAGGCTCCAGTAAAAAAATGGAGTGCCGATCAATGACCTTGTTGATAGTGGCAATGAACATCCACTGAGAAATTGCTTTGGGGGTAGTTGGAAAATGCAGCCAGGAACGAATGATGTCTGTGGCTGCAGTCGCCAGCTGCTCCTTTTGTGCATCTGTGTCATATAACACGCGTCCAATTTTGTGCTGGTGAGTTACAGGCTCTTCCAGATGTGGAAGATACTTTGTCGAAGGAAAGGGTATAATCTCTGATTTGTGTAGGCCACTCAGATACAATCCCTTCAGATCTTTGACCAGCTGGTGCACCCAGCTAGGTTTGTAGTCTGCTGGGGCAGAAGTCTGATTCACTGAAGGCTCATTATTGATTGCCTCCCAGACAATGGTTTCAACCCAAGTATAAGGTGCTGCAATGCCTGTCATATAAATTAGCCTACAGGCATAGAGCTCAACTGTTGAAAGTTGCATGGATTTCAAGAGTATATCATGTTTTGGCCATATTTTTGCAATGATCTGCGGATGATCTGAAGCCCATGGAGAGATGGTCAAAGATCGAATGGATTGCTCTATACTGATGGAGTTGGCCGCCACTTCAGTTTGGTTCATGCGTTCTTGTGATCGCAATGAACAAAGAGATCCCCAAAATTGGTCAGCACAGCTGTCAATTGCATTGAAGTCGATAGTGCCCAGAAATTCATCTATGGGATTGAGATGTTCTGTATTGCATTAGTATTTTTTCACATATGAATGACTAGATGGCATTACCTGTTAGTCCATCATCTTCATTGTCTGAGTCTATCTCACTTTCTCCTTCACTATTATATATGTGCCTTTTTTCAAAGGGTTCTTCTTCATCCAAGTCCTCTTCCTCATTGAAGGGCTCTTCTTCATCCAAGTGTTCCCTGTCATTCAAGGGTTCTCCAACATTGAAGGAGGGCTCTTCATCTATCAAGGGTTCTTTGTCATCCAAGGCCTCCTGATCAGCCCAGGTCCTTTCATCTTCTAAATCCCAGGGCTCTTCATCCTCTAACTCATCACCTGTGAAGAAAACATCAGTTGCAAGTCTACTTAAATTTACTTCAACCAACTATAATGATCAGCCAAAGAGGTGTTTGCTTTAGGAGAGTCCAAATCCATCTGATGATCCTCCTGTTCATGATTTCCATCTTGACTATCTGAAAGAGCTTTTATCAGACACCCTTCACCCTGATTTGACTGAGCACACCTTCTCCAGAAGAGTAATTGGTGTGTTTTCTCTTTCTGGTGCTTTGGCCATTCTTTTCCCTGTATTCAGTGTGTTGCATCTGAGTATTTTTAGCCTCTAGTTTTCGTCGCATTACTGTCTCTAATGTTGCATCATCAATCACTGTGGTATGTTACATGTTACCCTCACATTACTTACCTTGATGAAGATGTTGATTCAATAAACTCATGCTATCAATAGTGATCCCATCTATGGGTTTTTTTCTTCCAAGCCTTGCACCAATACCTATGTTTTCTCAGTAACAATCTGCCAAGTAAAAACAATCACTTATGTTGAAGCTCCCTCTCCCGGTTTTGACCTTCATTCTTGTTTTTCCTGCTGATGCCACCACCCACATCTATAAGAAAGCATAAGTGTGAAGCAATTTGACAATGGTAAGACATTCACGTTTTGGCCTATCAACTTCTGTATCTTGGCTTGTCATATCTGTGTAGTCCTTAACGTGGCCCCACTGGGATGGTATAAAGCTGGCCATATTGGCTTTGTGGTCAATCCATTCCATGTGGATTTTTTTGCAAATATGAGCTGCTTTGATAGATGGATCCATCCCGTCAACCTCAATCTCCCCTGGTAAAATGGGATCAGAGACCGAACCATCTGGAGCTTCAGGCCAAAGTTCAGCAGTGATGGTTGTCATATTGTCTTGCATGGTGAATGCAGACGTAAACTTTGCCTGGTCTATTCGTACACCCATAGGCAATGGAAGCTGACAAACAATATAGGCAGAAATTTGAAGTAGGCCCCGGACAACAAAGTTGAACAATGACTTAGGTTCCATAAGATTTATACTGTCACGGACAAAGTTAGCCTCTCTTGTTATTGTCCCTTTATTGGTGCTAGATTTTCTCAGTTTTCTGTGACAGATGCTAATGTTTTGTTACTCACAGCAATGATGTCGCCTCTGTTGACAATTTGAAGAGTTGTCCAAACATACTGGCAAACCCAATAGAGTATTGACCAGCTCCAGAAAGCATGAAACGTGGTGAATATAGAACAGCATTGATCCGATACAAGTTTTTTTTCAACTCGACGCCATGTCCAAGAATGATTGGTGAGCCCCCATGCAAGAAGAGCCCATTGAAAATGGGCAAGCTAAAGCGAACCATCTTCACATAAATGAGATTGTTCAGAACAAAGAATCTTCCCATTTCAGTTCCACCACCTTCTGGGACATTGGTGTTGGACATCATGCAGGTATAACCTGCAGGATCATCTCCAGTGTCACGGTGACCATGCATTTGCCCAAAAACCCCCATCCCCACCAGGGAGGTATCTAAAACCCTGGATTAGAAATGGCCATAGTAATTATACTGAAATAATGACCAAAACGCCTCTCCCAAGGTATTGCAGGTGAAATATTCAGCTGTAATGCTTGAAAATAACAGTTGTCTTCAACTCCTAGTCTTGGTATGTTGGCCACAGATGTGTAGCGTTGATAGAGGTCTTGTATGTGGTTTGGAAGACAAATCTTCATTGCAAGGGCACCGATTTCAGCATGTAGCTAATAAACTTTTTAAGTAGCAATAATTGTTGAGCAGAATAACAGTACCTTGATGAACCTCTTTCTAAAAGCTAGTTGCTCATCCATAAAGTCAAAAAATTTGCCAAACCAGTGGGGACTCCACATAGCGCGTGTGCGCTGGGTTGTGGAACCCATGGGATAGCAACGGGTTCCATTGATTCCAACTGCGCCAGTCCTTTCAAACCATGTTCCCCCCCTTAATACTCCATTTTCATCCCGTGTTGGTGGATCAAGGGTAGCCTCTTCCTCTGGGCCAATCAGATCAGTTTGCAGATCATCGAATGCTTTAATCTGTTCTTCCGTCATCAGCTCCTTTCTAATTCATGATCAGACATTATATTTGTATGTATATGCAAAAATGTACCCATCAAGTAGGCAAACATTCAAAACATCCTGATTTCGATCATGACATGTTGTTGGAGTAGAAGCATATAGAGCAGCACCAGGTAGTAATGCCATTGCCCCAGGCTCCTAAAAGCAGCCACTCGTATCGCTCGATGAGCCTCTACATACAATTAGCGGTATGACAAATCCTATGATGTGATCATTGATGGGACTGAACAAATAAACAAAACTAAGGACTCGAGCTCGCGATAGAGCGGCTGCCGGGAAAGTCAGTCGGGAAACTCCGAGACCATTGATTAACCCTAACATTGGGTCCCAACCCCAAGGCCTTTCTGGGCTTGCGTGACAATGGTCCGGTTTGGACTTGGGGCTCCAACCCAACATTGACAAATACTACGTCTGGCATTAGAGGAGAGGCTACGGAACACGTAGGACGAAAACACGTAGGACAAGTGCAGAACTGTGCCGCAGTAGGATACAATAATATGCTTGTCATGCCCAGTCTCCAACGTGGACATTTTACCGATGTCGTGTCAGTTCAAAACTATATAAGTACAACCTTCCATCCTTGCTTCCATCATTACAAAAAGATAGTATCTAACTACCCAATGTCGAAACTACAATACCTCAACGAAGTGAAATCTATCTTGAATGCCTTTGAGGATTCAGACATCACTAGTCACTGCCCACTAATTTCTTCACGTACTTCTTTCGTCAAACATTTTTGCAGACCATCCCGTCACGCTGTCCATTATCGAGGACCTCGACACTATTCTCGACACCGATGCGGTTCCGGATAGGGGATTTTTTCCAAAACAGTGTTGGTGACAGAAATGTGACGCACCTTCCCATGGTGCTGACTTGGGACCCAACGTTAGGGTTAATCAATGATCTCCGAGTTCCCCGACTGACTTTCCCGGCAGCTGCTCTCTCGCGAGTTTGAGTTCTTAGGTTTGTTTATTTGGTCTTTCCCATCAGATTATATAACGATCACAAATATAGTTCTCCTCCTGAGTACGAAAACCTTGCGAGACGAGCGGCTGCTTTTAGGAGCCTGATTGCCCCTACATATCAAGCAATCAACATCAACCTAATCAACTGCAAAGCATACTCACCAATTTCATCCATTAGCAAGTCAGGACCAATTGGAACTGACAAAGTTTCTTCAAAGTCAAACCTCTGTTTTTGGTGTTCAGGTGAGGTGTCGACAATATACACCCAAGTTTCTTTTATGTATTTGGAGGCATCGGGCACGGCTGTATTCAATTTGGGATGTGGATGAGGTTTTTGGAGGCGGTAAACGTAGTAGAAGCGAGCGTCGCGCCACTCCAGGATGATGAGGTCTGCATCAGGTACGACAAACTGGAACCAGACACTGTCATCTCTCAGCAGACGATGCATGACGACAACGACAGACTGGTAGCTACCACTTACATCATGTACTCCTGAGCTGTACCATAGAAGTTCCTGCTTAGCTACCGTGAATGAAATGAAATGAATTTTCATTCATTCACGGCACCTGTTTCATTCTAGATAATTTATTCTGTTTCATTCATTCCTGGTGACTGTTTCATTTTTTTCTTTCATTCCACCAGGGCAACTGTTTCATTCCTTGCTTCATTCTTCTCAGGTGCCTATTTCATTGTTAGAGCTGGGAAAATGATTATGTAATTGATACAAAATATTTAAGTGCCTTATTTGGCAACAGCATGCCTATCTCATTGTGTATTTGAGCCTCAAATGCAAAAGTACCCCCATATGGCCTCCCACACCACTGCAGTAGGGCACAACACATATCAGGCATAATTGTATATTATTTCCTTATTTAGATGTGTGTTAAAACATCGAAATTGTTGCCTGAAAGAATGAAACAAAAATGAAATAACTGCCTGGAAAGAATGAAATGAAAATTCCATGGCAATGAATGAATGAAAAAAATGAAACAGTTGCCAGGAATGAATGAAACGAAAGAATAAAGCAAAAAATGAAACAGTTGCCATGGTGGAATGAAATTAAAAAAATGAAAGAGTCGCCAGGCATGAATGAAACAGAATAAATTTCATTCTT
>NW_001889873.1:1866021-1867421 GCF_000143565.1 Laccaria bicolor S238N-H82 | reverse complement strand
TTAATCTGTTCTTCCGTCATCAGCTCCTTTCTAATTCATGATCAGACATTATATTTGTATGTATATGCAAAAATGTACCCATCAAGTAGGCAAACATTCAAAACATCCTGATTTCGATCATGACATGTTGTTGGAGTAGAAGCATATAGAGCAGCACCAGGTAGTAATGCCATTGCCCCAGGCTCCTAAAAGCAGCCACTCGTATCGCTCGATGAGCCTCTACATACAATTAGCGGTATGACAAATCCTATGATGTGATCATTGATGGGACTGAACAAATAAACAAAACTAAGGACTCGAGCTCGCGATAGAGCGGCTGCCGGGAAAGTCAGTCGGGAAACTCCGAGACCATTGATTAACCCTAACATTGGGTCCCAACCCCAAGGCCTTTCTGGGCTTGCGTGACAATGGTCCGGTTTGGACTTGGGGCTCCAACCCAACATTGACAAATACTACGTCTGGCATTAGAGGAGAGGCTACGGAACACGTAGGACGAAAACACGTAGGACAAGTGCAGAACTGTGCCGCAGTAGGATACAATAATATGCTTGTCATGCCCAGTCTCCAACGTGGACATTTTACCGATGTCGTGTCAGTTCAAAACTATATAAGTACAACCTTCCATCCTTGCTTCCATCATTACAAAAAGATAGTATCTAACTACCCAATGTCGAAACTACAATACCTCAACGAAGTGAAATCTATCTTGAATGCCTTTGAGGATTCAGACATCACTAGTCACTGCCCACCAATTTCTTCACGTACTTCTTTCGTCAAACATTTTTGCAGACCATCCCGTCACGCTGTCCATTATCGAGGACCTCGACACTATTCTCGACACCGATGCGGTTCCGGATAGGGGATTTTTTCCAAAACAGTGTTGGTGACAGAAATGTGACGCACCTTCCCATGGTGCTGACTTGGGACCCAACGTTAGGGTTAATCAATGATCTCCGAGTTCCCCGACTGACTTTCCCGGCAGCCGCTCTCTCGCGAGTTTGAGTTCTTAGGTTTGTTTATTTGGTCTTTCCCATCAGATTATATAACGATCACAAATATAGTTCTCCTCCTGAGTACGAAAACCTTGCGAGACGAGCGGCTGCTTTTAGGAGCCTGGGGTGATACGAGGCAATGTTGTTACTGTTGTGCAGACGGCAGGTGCTCGGCAAGTACTCAAACAATCTCCGACGTAGGTTTCTAAAAACATAGCCAAACAACATTTGACAGAGGATGGAGGGGGGGTTTCAAACCGACGACGAGAGACCCCTGGGTTTCTGGCGGAAAGGGGGTTTCTGATTAGATTTATCCCATTTTGAAATGGAAAAGACACAAAGAAAGATTACAAAAAAAAGTAAGTAGGACGAAGCAGATGTTCTCGAAGTTGGTGAGAGTCTTATCAA
>NW_001889873.1:1855650-1865831 GCF_000143565.1 Laccaria bicolor S238N-H82 | reverse complement strand
TAAGTGCCTTATTTGGCAACAGCATGCCTATCTCATTGTGTATTTGAGCCTCAAATGCAAAAGTACCCCCATATGGCCTCCCACACCACTGCAGTAGGGCACAACACATATCAGGCATAATTGTATATTATTTCCTTATTTAGATGTGTGTTAAAACATCGAAATTGTTGCCTGAAAGAATGAAACAAAAATGAAATAACTGCCTGGAAAGAATGAAATGAAAATTCCATGGCAATGAATGAATGAAAAAAATGAAACAGTTGCCAGGAATGAATGAAACGAAAGAATAAAGCAAAAAATGAAACAGTTGCCATGGTGGAATGAAATTAAAAAAATGAAAGAGTCGCCAGGCATGAATGAAACAGAATAAATTTCATTCTTGTCAGTAGAAATGAAGAAAAAATTGAGATGAAATGAAATGAAACAAAAAGTATTTCATTCTCGACGGCAATGAATGAGAATGACTTGGAATGAAACAGGTGCCGTGAATGAATGAAAATTCATTTCATTTCATTCACGGTAGTTAAGCAGGAACTTCTATGGTACATGCCAGGTTTTACATGATGTAAATGGCAGCTACTAGTGAACGACAATGCACAACGACGGAGAACAATGATGCACAACGACAGCGGACAACGATGCACGATGACAGCGGACGATGCTGCACGATGACAGCGAACGACGATGCATGACGACGGCGAATGGCGATGGTGAATGACGAGGTATGATGACGGCGAATGAGACATAAAGGTGGAACACAAGGGAGCGGCGAGGTGCCATGTCGCAGTCAGCGACGTGCCAACTGAATGAGGAATCACTTCTGTGGGCGCAGGTGAGCAAGAAAGAACCTTCCCCTCCACGTTCTTTCTTTGACGCACAGTCTAGGTGCCATGTAAGCCTTCAGAGAGGTATTTTTCGTCTGTTCGTCAGCACCCTGTTTCTCTAACATTCATTTAATCTGCAGAAACATCGTATTTGCAGCCCTCGCATTGTCGATGAGGGCTGCAAAGACATCGACTGCGTCAACGGCATTGCAGTCAATGGCAACGGCACCCTACGTTACCTACACAACCACCGCAATTCAAGTGAACAACGTGGCAACAACGGACTGTTTCCACTCGCACCTCGTTGCCCTCCTCTCCATCTGCGAAGTTTCTTTTTCCAGGGCTCAAATCTCGTGGTACGATGGCCCCCCAGACGAGCAGACAAGATGGTGTTGAAGAGGTTGGGGACGTGTGGTGCAAAGTTGAAGGAAGGCCGTTGTCCTGCAGTGCGTTTATATGCATCTCATTCAACTAACATCCTAACATCCACCTGATTAGAATCCACTACACGACGTCGAGCTATCCACTTGCGTATCAGTCACCCTTTCCAACATGTTTAGCTGGGTACCCTGTCAACAACATCGAGCCATACGCTTGCGTATCACTCCCCTTTTCTGAAGTGTTTAGCTTGGGGCATCGTGTCGTATGTTCATTCGCACCAAGTTCATCGTCACCTACGTCAACGGCTTAACCAGCACCCTATGTCTCATCTCAAATTCATCGCCATTCGCTTGCTTATCACTCCCTCTTTCCAACACGTTACTCCATCAACGACGTCCTTCGTCGCCTGTCAACGATGTCCATACCCTGTCAACGAGTCCGTTCACCTATCACTCTCCCTTTCCAACAATGACACTCCTCCTTTCCAAGATGTTTAGCTCCGGTGTGATGTGAGATGACAGCGTGTTTGGGGAGGGAGTTACATGTTAGTTTTTGATGCTTTTTTTTTCTCAGATCATGTAGTTTCCTTGCGCTGCGTCGAGTAGTCCTGTAGAAGGGACGTACAATACTGGAAATGCAAACTATTAACTAAATCTTTGAGCTCAAGGGCATGATCACTGAAATCAAACAAATGCAAATGAAACCACCACGCGTGCAGTAGTTTCATTTGTCCCTATTGACGTCGACCTCCCTTCAGCCACCATCTCTTTACTTGTGGGTGTGGGCCAGTGCTTTGCATGGCATGTATGAGTCCTTTCTGTGGACTCTAAATTTAATATTAGGAAATTGGTCATGTAATCACTTTATGATTTTCTGAGTTTTGTTCTATATTTGCAAATAGACCGTGAGCTCTGAGCCTAGCCATCAATATCATAGCAACAATGTGTGCTATTCTTTTTTTTTTTTTTTTCATTTTATAGCAAATTTTCCCAATTTTATAACTATTTTTCTGTTTATGGTAAAATATTCCCACAGTCCTGTTTGCATATATCTCAGGAAAGAGGATGGTTAGTTATATTTTGTGACCTATAATAGCATGCTCTATATATTTGTGATGAATTTCCTTTTTTGGGTTAAAATTCCCACGGTATCAGAAACACAGCCTCTCACTTAGCTCCATAAACAACAATTGTAGCCCCTTTCCTTACCTTTATAGATATATATAAATAATGTCATGCAGACCATTCCTCATTGAGAAAATCACAAAATACTGAAAAAATTGGACACTTTTTGGAAATTGTCATGCATTTTTGACCAATATCTGAAAGAGCAAGAAAGCTGGTCTCAAGATATAGTCACATTGCATAATATGACAATATTTTTACATAGTTGTCTTGATTTTCCATATTTGGATATGGACACAGCCCCTTCAATATCATGGCAACAGAGAAGATCACTCTTAATTTTTGGGTATTTTTTTCTGATTTTCTGGCAACTTTTAGGTGGTTTCTATATTTAGATATTGACCCTGAACCCTGAACACAGCCTCCCCACCTTACTAAACAATATTCCGATTTTTTACATATTTTTTGCTGATTTCTTTTATGATTTTTCCTGATTTTATGGCTGCTCTTCTGTTTAAGGGAAAAGGTTCCTGCAGTGATGAAAGGTAAATGAATCAATGAATGAAAAATTTGCCTAAGTCCTCAGTTGATAAAGAATGAGTCTTACTCGTAAACTCGTAAGGACTCATTACTTGAAATCTGCTATGGACTCTGACACTTCCAGTTTGGCTCACATGGTAAACTGTCTGTACTAATTCCACTCTCACTAAAGCAAGCACTCACACTGGTTCACCTCTTTCAGGTCCTTCAGAATGCCGTGCTGTCTCACCTGTGTTCTCAGCCTTTCCTTGGGCCACACCACATGTTGTGCACATTCCAAAGCCTTTGACTGACTTCACCGATGTAATGTCACCTCACAAGGTACTTTATTTCTTTGTGGCCTTGGTTGTAACTTATCAGACTGCTTTTAGCACTTCATCAATTCGCTAAATTGATTTGAGCGCTCGCTCTTTGCCTTTGATGATAAACTTGCCATCAATTCTACCGAATTAGCACCGCTTCTAGGCTTAGATGTCCTGAAAGCATCCAATGCGGTCACTCTACATCCAACGGCAATGACTGCATCATCAAAGGGGGAGTACAAAACCCTCGCTTCCATTGTTTCTGCATATTGAATGTTTGAGGTCTTGGCTCTTGACTGCGAAATTGGTGGTTTGCAACCTCCCATTTGCCTGCTTTACCCCTTGTCTTTCAACAAGTCTGAGAAGGATAGTGAAAAGATTGTTGTACATTGATTTATATATATATTCTGATCTTCAAGCTAATTTTCCTTGCTTGCAGGGGTTTGACAAACTAGAAAATTGGCCCAAAGTTCTGCTTAAGTTCTGGAAACTTATAGGTCAGTCGGGACTACCTCAAATTCCTGACGACCTCCAAGCAGGAAGCAAACACCTTGCACTGCTACGGATGGCAAGCAAGAACAAAGAAAAAGTAGGCTACATTAATGTGGTCGACAACTTTCTTCAAGCCGCTCTGCATCTTTACTACCTCAAGATGACCCAATTCCCAGATGGGTCTCTGCCTGACTATCCTGATATTTTAAATGACCGTCTCCAGTGCGTTAGACTCATGTCACATTGATATCTGATACTCATATCTTTCAGCATCTTCAAAGACGAGACCTCTACAGATGAATTCATCAATGATCAAGAGGAGGGGACTTACTACTTGGAAGATTTACGTGATGGAGAGACAGCTTCACACACGCTCCACCAACTTGGGACACCTCTGCAATTAGCACTGCTCCTGACTCCTTTCTATTTGCTCTTTCCATTCCAGATAATCACCAGGTCTTACAATTGTCGACTCGTTCTTGAAGCCTTTGCAGAGTTAACCCCTCGGAAGACACCCCTCGTGCTTAAAATTGAGAGATCCATCTGGTGTTCTCTTATAGCGCTTGCTGATGTGACCATCACGCCTCATGAAGCTTTAATACAACTGGTGTCAAGATTGCCATGGGCCGAGATAGAGGCAGCATCCAACAACCCCCGTGATTGTCATATGTTTTGCACCCCTTTAGGTGAGAAATGTTAGACTGCTTTTCAAACTTCATTTATTTATTCTTTGTTGTATTTACAGCCCAGCCCTCTTCTTCTTCAACACCATTACAGCCTGGTTGTGTTGGGAGGCAATTAGCAATAGAAGGTGCCTCCAACACCCTTACTCCGGACATACAAGTTAGTGGGCCCATGCTAGAAGCCTCAGTCATCCCCAACACTCAACGTTCAACATCAATTGAGGACAATGCAACTTGCATCAATGAAGAGCATCTTGAAGCTCCAATGGACCATGATGGTGATTTCCCAATGCTCCCCACACCATTACCCACCTCGAAACGTCCTGAATCTCCCTCTATGCCTGCCCCCACAATGGACCAAGATGGTGGTTCCCCAATGCTTCCCACGCCATTACCCACCTCCAAACGTCCTGAATCGCCCTCTACCCCTGACCATGATGGTGGTTCCCCAATGCCAGAAAGTCTAGAAACTTCATTGGCCTCAGTTCTCAACTCAGTTTTTCAATCCCGTCCCATTTTATCCCCTCACCTTGGGACTGTTAATCCCTCTCATATCTCCCTCCCGCTCAATGTGTTGGGAGAAAATCTGGCCAAGAAGATATTGAGATGGGCGCCCTTAGTGAATTATCATCATCATCTGAAGACGAAGATTCTGGTGGGTTGACATGTTACCTTTTTCTTGCATTTATGATCTGATAAAAATCAATGTTTACTGTATCCTAGAGCATTCGCCAGCTAGGCCTGCGAAAAAAACAAATCCTGAGGTGCAACTGTCTGACAATGACGATACCGACGATGAAGGTGAGGCAGGAGCTGTGTTTTTGCTTTTGTTTTCTGCTGAAGCTCATCATGTGGAACACTTCTTAGCGAAAGCGTCCTCAAAGAAGTGGGACAGTCGTAGGGAGTCTGACGAATACACGTACAGAGGTGTGGTGACCCTCGGAGAGGTCAAGTAAGGTGACTAGATGCGCGGGATCGTAGAACGTGACAGTTCACGGTACTCGTATCCCGATCTTCACAGACAGTTCCAGTGAAGATTGCTCTAGCAGCGGTCACGACCTCTTGTAATCCACGCGTTCTCTGAGAGCTAGATGCAGCCGTTAGTAGGGCTAGTATCGAGCGATACAGAGTGGTTGGTGGTGAAAAGAAGATATATTCACCTCATGTAAAACATGAGGTGTAAGTACAATGCTTATGTAATGAAAAGTAATAACGCGTAAATAAATGAAACACAGAGAGGTGGAGCGAGAGTTGAATCTCGGGGAGTGGGAAGTATCATAAAGTAAGATGTAGAGATGGTGAGGCTTACTGTACTATCATGTTACAAAGCCCCCCACTTTCCACTTTCCGCTTAATCCCATCGTTGTTCGGGGAACATAATGTCATCGAGGAGCTGCTTGTGCCAAGTGGGTCTTAGGCCCGCTCGCGAAATCCCATCCATGACATCCGTGAAGTCTTGGGTGATAGGTAGATATCGTGGACGACGTTGACCCCGCTCGTTGTTCCTGATCCAGTTCTTCCACTTCTCCTTTGTACGCAGCTTCCCTTTTCCTCTAGCGATGTCATCCGCCAGCCTTCCGTAGATGTGATCCAAAGCTGCATTCCACTCGCCTGTCCAGAGCTCGAAATTGTTGTCGAAGATCTCCGCTGGCGGGAATAACCACTTTCCTGAACAACTGTTAATGCCAGTGCAGTAGCCGAGAAGCAAGTCTTTCTCCTGTTCGGAGACTGCGTCGTGAGATAGATATGAGGCATCCTGGGACGCGGAGTCGTAGAACCCCCGGTTGTGGACCGTGACTTGAATGGATGGGCCAGACATAAATTCTTCTATGAGTCGAACGCCAGTCCAGCGCCTAGCGATCCAGCTGAATTGTCCTCCTTCTCCTATAAAAGCTTGTGCATGAGGGCGGCGAAGCAAATCATTCATTCTTGCTAAATAGAGGGTGCAGAAAGTCGCCATGTTCTCCGCCGGGGATAGATTTGGTTCTTGAAATCCCGCGGTGTATAGAGACGAAGCTGAGGTGCGGTCGAGACTGTCGACAATGATTGGCCGGAATTGTCGCAGGCGGTCCTGTGGTAACGCTAAATAAAACTTGAGGCCGTGTTCGATAGCTGTGGACAGAAGTCGATGTATGGTCCCTATGGTATCCCAACAGTTAGCCCAGTACCTGAGCCGAGCTTCACTTTCAATGTCTGGGATGAAGATGTACGCTGTCTCTAGGAAGTCTGCATTCCATGCAAAGCCCGGTGCAAACCATGTGCTTTCGGTGTATGTGATCTTCGCGGATTCGTCCTTCAACATTCTTCTGAACATGACTTCTGGCCTTTCATGCGATACGAAGAAAGGGTCTGACAGGCGTGCCGGTGATTGAGAGCGACGGTAAGGGGAAGGATCGATTCCACGCGCTGCTCGAGCTTCTGAGGTTTGACGTCGAGATTGCTCGAGTTTTTTCACGTTGAACCGAATCCATGCTGCGGGACTGTTCACGGCGCGGGGGTGGTAGAGAACTTCCGGAACTTCGACGAACCTAACGAACAGAAGATCCTCGTCTGTAGAACCGCTGCATGAGTCTGCGGACATATCGTCGGTACGTATGTCACTTGAGAGGCGGTCTTGAAGGGATCAATTTCCGCCTAGACGTTCAAGAAGGGAGGGGCTCTGGCGATTATGCCGTGAGGTGATGAGACCTGTTTCTCGGTCGTACGTTGTCCCAGTTCTGGGGGCGTAGTCGAATCGGAACTCTTCACAAATTAGATATGCAATTTCTTCTCCTGGTAGGTGCGCCTTGTATCGCCTTCTCAGATATTCGTCGCGTGGCAGCCTTTTCCTCCATCTCCAGAATACGACAGTCTTGTACTCCTTGTCCCCGTCCTCCTCTAGGACTTTGTAGTGGTAGAATTTCGCGAGGCTGGCGAGCGTTGCGTCGTCTCGTTTAACGGGTCGCCTCTTCCACCCTTCGAAGTCAATGATAAAGGCTGAATAGGTGTGGAGGATGGGTGCCTCGTCCGTCCCTTGGTACGCAAATATCTCTTGAAAGAAGTGGTCTAACGTGGTCGCTTGACGAGCGATCTTGTTGATGTCTGCTTCTTCGAGGTCTGGAATTAGGGTTAGTGGCGTCCCCTGTCGTACTGCCCAGTAGGTCATGTTCAGGCCGGGATTGAGACGGCTGAACCTTTCATCGGAACGTGCTTCAAAATCCCATAAGTAAAAGAAGGGGATGTCGTGTTGAAGGTACAGAGGGATGTTAATCGTCTGCCAATCCCTATCCAAGTCGCAAATCACGCCTCTCCTAGTTTTAACGGTGGAAAGGATTGATGATACTTGATGGACGACCGAGTCTGCGAGGTCCTTCTCCCAATTGACAATGATTGTGGTCCACCAGGCTAGCCATCCGATAGAGTGAAGGGCGGATCGTTTCGCCTTTGCCGCGTTAATCTGAACGAGCTTCTGCGTGGGGTAGATTTTGGCTAAACGTTCCGTGGGGAACACGCCTGGAACTGTCATGCGGCGAGATACGCGTTCATCGAAATCGACAATGTAACGGATACATGCCTGGACTTGAGTGAGATCGAGTGAATATTCTCGACGCTGGATTTCTGCCATTGACCAACCTCCATCCCGTTCTTCAACCGGTACCGCGGTTTCGAGAAGATCGTACCAAGGGCGTTGTTGCGCAATGAATGACGTTGGTGTCCAAGGGGCCCATTGTTCTTCGAATCGGTACCAATCGGGGTCCCTGGCGTTGTCAAAGGGTAAGATTTGGCCTGAATCTGAGAAGTCGTCTGCGCTCCACCCTGGATCAGGTAGATTTCTGAAAATTATCGCGGAATCTGGGATAAGCGATGTGTCGGAATTCAGACCTACCCAAATCGCGTCGGTGTCTGCTCTAACCGTCGTGGTAGCAAGGGGGTTCAAGTGGTGAATTAAAGACTCCATGTAGGCTAGATCAAGCAGGACAGTCCACTGCGAGATATGCCGTCCGCCTACTGTTACTCGTGGACAGTCCCTCCGAATGACAGTAGAGGCAGGAAGGTGAAGGGGTGTAAGGCTGGAACAGAACGCCAGTTTTGAATAGGAACGTGGCCTTGATTGATGAGATGATCGGATTGGAATGATCAACGCGGAAGCAATGCGTTTTCATTCCTCCAACTGAGAAAAAAAAGATTAAGTAGTCGAAATATAGATAAGAGTGAAAGAATACGAAAAAGAAATGAGGCATAGGTTAGGTACAATGCGTGTGCTTCAAAGGTTGTGTTCCAAACGATACTCTTTCAAAATGAGCGGCGAATTCTTGAGATCGGTGGCTGTGGCCCAGGTGTCGAATTGCGGCCCGTAGTCCGCCCATCGAACCAAGTATCTCAAGGCTGCCTTCTTGCCAATCCGCTTATGCCCTACGATCCTCTCTACTTCGAACTCCTTGGATTCGGGTTTCCATAGGAAGGAGTCCGGCAGGACGGCTCTGTTTTGGTAAGTTGTGTCGGTCTCGTACTTTTTCAAATGTTGCACGTTGATGATGGGTGACCCCGGATAGTTATCGCCCATTCTTAGACGATAAACGTTCGGGTTGATTTTCTGGAGGATCTCGAATGGGCCAATCCATCGTGTCATAAGTTTAGCTCCCTCCCCTTTAGCTTCTGACCATTCTAAAGAGTGTGGATTTACCACTTCAGTCACCCACCTTGACCAAGCTATTAGCTAGGAAATCCTGAAAAATTATCCAGGCTAATAGATCCTCTGGCTGGTTTTTTTTTGGCCTTTGGAAGAAAATATATTATTGGATTTGATAGAAAATGTTTGACCTCTAATATTGTGACTAGAAATATTTGGGTAGATAAATTGTGTTCAAAAATATCCAAGTCAAGTGAAAGTGGTCAGAAATATTTGAAGGGTGTCAGACTGGTAAGAAATTTTTGAAGTGTTTCAAACTGGTAGGAAATTTTTTAGCTGTGTGACACTGCTGAAAAATGTTTGAGTCATGTCACACTGCTAAGAAATTTTTGAACCATGTCATACTGCTAAGAAATTTTTTTGCCATGTCACACTGCTTAAAAATCTTTTGACCATGTCACACTGCTCGGAAATGTTTAAGCCATGTCACATAGGCAAAAAATTTCCTGCCAGTGTCATGGAGTATCTGGGGTCCTAGTTTCAAAAAAAAAACTTCAAACTTTTATCTTCTGGATTCAACTTTTCTACAAAATTTATGATAAAGATCATTTTGGTCCTAAACTTGCCCTTTTATTTTATATTGTATTTTTATTATAGAAAAACCAGATTATATATTGCATTCAGCTCTATCTATTGGTAATAAGCTATTTGTTATATAGTTATAGCCTCTAAATTCTGCTCTATCAGATAATAAAGGTTGTTACTGACTGCTTTTATGTTGAGTGTATATTAATAACTATCTATAATAGACTAGCCTTACTTTACTGAATTATTACTGATGTGTAAGCCATATTTCTTCACTGAAGTATGTTCCTGAAGACTAGAGAGACTTCAGGAACTGTCAGATTGAATATGCCAGCTTGTTTTTCTTTTCACTTTTATAGAGGTATATTTCTGAGCACTGCAGAGAGCTCTGAGGATTGTCAGTGTCTGAAGTTATAAATATGTATAATATGATATGATGTATTCATATCTGTTGACCATAATGACATGCTGACTACTAGTACTTTACTGTGCCCCACCTATTTCTGCAGGAATGGTTAGAATCTCTTAGAATTCTGATCTCTCTATTACAAATATTTGAATTTTCTTTTTTAGATATACAACAGTACCCAACAACAAGTCCTATTTTTTTTCAGATTTTTACCACATTTTCTAAATGACTT
>NW_001889873.1:1854148-1855600 GCF_000143565.1 Laccaria bicolor S238N-H82 | reverse complement strand
GTCCTCCAGTAGGTTTAACATCTTTGGACGGCCGTTATTTTCCAAATCCCGAAGTACGAAACCCGCCCAATCAACATCGTCTCTTCCATTGGTCTCTTCAACAGTGGATTCTCATGGTGAGACTGCTTTGGGTGAGCACCTATCATCTCCCCGTTCCTACTTCTTTCTAAACTCAATGTAGAATCATCTATTGCTACCACTCAAAGTGCGTCGAATTATCACCTCGCAGATGGCGTACTCACCCCAATCCTAGGTCATCCATTAGCGCCGTCACCTGAGGCGCGGACACCAGCTAGTTTTTCAGTAGTTCAAGGTGACTGATTGTTTGAATTATCTTGATCTTCAAGCTGATTGGCATCTGTAGATCAGCCCAAATCTTCAGCCAAGAAAACCACGCTCACGACCACTTGTCTCGATCAATCTCAAGGTGAGAAGGCAGTTTCATATTACGTCGATCCGGTATTTACATTCCTTAAGGACAAGCCAGTAACTCCCCAGAGAATCCTCAGACAGCGCCGAAGCCTTGGTCAACTACAAAAGATATCCTAAAGTTAACAGGAAGGTCCATCCTGACACTCACAAAAAGGCTGCCAGATGTCGTAGACGGAAACCCAGTCAAAATGGCTCTTGGACTTGTGAAGCTGATCATCGAGATCCAACAGGTTCGGCGTGGTTGTTCACACTGCTCACCCCCTGACCATCGTCCCAGGCTGTGGCAGACAATATGGATGCCGTTAAACGAAGGCTAAATTCGACGCGAGCTCAGCTGGAGACGGTGGAGAAGGAATTGGATGGTTGGACACCGAAGACTGCTCAAGAAAGCCAATTTACAGACTTGTTCATAAAGTAAAGTTTGTTGTTTTCCTATTGATGTTGGGTTGACAACCATATGATAATTTAGTGCCCTTAAAGAAGAATTGGATAAATTGATCCAGTTGAGCGAAGAGTGGCTCGTCAGGAAGGTCGCGGACCATGAGGAAGAGAAAGGGCGTATCACGGAAATTTTCGAGCGCATTAATGAGTCTAGAGTCCAGTTCGAGGTGTGTGCCGCCTCTTCCTTTTCGCATCCCTCGTCTCAAATTTCGCGTCTATGTACTCCAATAGCTGGCGATCAATATCAGAGTCTTTAAGAGTGTGTATGACATGGAGAAAGCGTTCAGAGTTCGCATATCGCTTTTTTCAGGCATCTCATGGCTCACGGATCTGACAGAAATTCTTGTTGAATGGTCTCAAACCTTCGAGCATTGCCGACCACAAATACCATTTAGAGGGTGAAGAAGAGCAGCGCGTGCGGCGTGAGGTATGCACGCCAGGAACCCGCGTCCGTATACTCAACGATATCATTACTTGGGCTAAGAATACCTCACCAGGAAGCCCAAATGTCTACTGGCTCTCTGGTCAGGCTGGATCAGGAAAGAGTACGATCGCCTATAGTATTGCTCGCCGTTTCGA
>NW_001889873.1:1851365-1853947 GCF_000143565.1 Laccaria bicolor S238N-H82 | reverse complement strand
TNTTAGCTCTGCACCATCATAACCAATAGTGACTACCATCTAATATTTTCTTTAATGTTTCTTATATTTTATTGTAATTTTCTGGCTATATTTGCACAAATCACCTTATTTGGAAATATGCACAGACCATGTGCACTATACACCAACATTGTCAATAACAGTTACAGCTGAATGCAGAATGATAAGCCATGCTAGACCAACACATGCACAGGGCAGACTGTCAAAATTTCAAAGCGATGTGATGGCTGAGGCTGCTGAGTCCTCACCAAGTTCTCACAATGAGTCAAATTTCAACCTCAGAATTGATGTCACTGTAGTACCACAGTAACATTTGAGAGTCTGCTCTATGTATGTGTTGATCTGCATGGTGTATCATTCTGCATTCAGTTGTGATGGTATGTCTATTCTTTTTCTATTTTCTTTTCTGTTTTTCTAGCTATATTTGTATCATTTACCATATTAGGAAATATTCACAGACCATGTATACAGTATCTAAATATTGTTAACAATAGTCTATTATTTTGTGTCTTTTTCTTCTCATTTTCTGCCTATATTTTTATTCATTACCATATTTGGAAATATGCACAGACCAAGTAAATAGTACATCAACATTATCAACAACCATTTATATCATGTGAATATTTTTTCCAATTTTTCTAGCAATATTTGTATTAATTACCATTTTAGGAAATGTGCACAGAGCATGTATACAATATTCCAATATTCTCAACAACAGTCCATTATTTCTTTCTTTTTCTTCTAATTTTCTAGATATAATTTCTTATCAGGAAATGTGCACAGACCATCAACAATACTATATTATTTTATTTTATTTCTTTTGTGACTTTTTAGCTCTATTTTCATCAATTACCTTATTAATTTCTGTGGCCAGACCTCATTACACCATATTACAACAGCTACAGAGGAATAACAACAAGGATAATGAACAGCAAAAAATAGCAGTAGTGATGTTATAAGTGCAGAAAAAGAGATCACATGACTGCATCACATGGTTATATCACATGACCAGATCATATGATCCATCACATGATTATATCATATGACCTATCACATGACTGTATCACATGATGACATCACCTGATTATTATATATCACATGATTGTGTCACATGTCATATCATATGATACACAACATAAACAACTATATAATGCATATGGGGTGAAACTATAATCACATATTTTTCTCTTTTTTTCTTCTGATTTTCTGGCTATATTTTTACTAATTACCATATTTGGAAACATGCACAGACCAAGTAAATAGTACATTAATATTATCAACAACCATTTACAACATGTGAATTTCTTTTTTTTTCTTTTTCATTTTTGGCTATATTTTCATTAATTACTATATTAGGAAATGTGCACAGACCATGTGAACAGTACCCCATCATCACCACTCTCTCTATTTTTTTTAAAAAATTATTCTGGTAAAATTCTGTATAATGTAATAGATTATCTGTGCATCAAAGGTGGGTGGTATGGCAATATGATCTATCACATGATATAGAACATGAACAACTACATGATTGTATATTATTTATGAGCTGGTGAGGTAGTACAGTAGTCCTACCTGAGTTATAATATGTAATATAGTCAGCCAAAAATTATAACCAATTACCAGTTAGATGTTTGTTTGTTACTTGTGCTATTGCTTCCATGCCTATCCATCCATACATGTCTCTGCTTGGTACTACTCACAGGTACAAAAAGGAGTCATGTGACACAATAGCTCAACAATAGAAAGTAAATATTGTAAAAGATGGATAAGATCCCATATATGCCAGCAATTTCCATACTTGTCAGTAGGAGTCCCATGTGTGAGAGTCAGGCTATCAGGTATATTCCCTATTCAATGGATCCTACATATGCACATCACAGTAGTCACACTCAGATTATGTTATATTTTAGTCATGCTTCTTATGCATCTTTGTACATGCATCTTCTCTGTTTCCACTTGCATATAAGGTATTGTCTTTATGACTCTTTATCAAGCTTAGGGAAGGAATAGAGTGATAAGGTCAGCTGTAGATTGTGACTCTTTTAGGAGAGCTTGTGACTGACTGTCATTGTGTGCTCATCATTTCTCCCTTCCCTACATTCTGGCAGAATCCTGCTATACCTTTCTGCAGCATTCTGGGAAAGGTGAGTACAGCTATGCTTGTGACATTCCAGAGCATAACTTATAAGTAGCTACTCATTTAGCTTGATTCCGCAAGACTCTCTTAGATTCAAAGCTTCTTGCAAGGTCTTCACACAACAATGCAAACTGTGAAAACCTCCTTAGCTTGCCAGATACTTATATTGACATTACTTCAAGAGTACAAGTGTCAGCACAGTTTGTCAGGGCAGGTCTTATCAGATCTGCAGTGTTATCCCTTCCTGCATCTGTATCCAACCACTTATGGACTTCCCAAGAGGTAGCAGAGGTTACAGTGCTTTGCACTGCTGTTTGTGTAATGAAGTTTAGGAATCATGTTTGTATGTATTGTATTGTGACCCACAAATTAGGAAGTAAGAGACCATTTACATCCACCAAGGCCTGTAATGTCTAGCACTGATAGA
>NW_001889873.1:1849083-1850353 GCF_000143565.1 Laccaria bicolor S238N-H82 | reverse complement strand
TGATATAACCATGTGATGCAGTCATGTGATCTCTTTTTCTGCACTTATAACATCACTACTGCTATTTTTTGCTGTTCATTATCCTTGTTGTTATTCCTCTGTAGCTGTTGTAATATGGTGTAATGAGGTCTGGCCACAGAAATTAATAAGGTAATTGATGAAAATAGAGCTAAAAAGTCACAAAAGAAATAAAATAAAATAATATAGTATTGTTGATGGTCTGTGCACATTTCCTGATAAGAAATTATATCTAGAAAATTAGAAGAAAAAGAGAGAAATAATGGACTGTTGTTGACAATATTGGAATATTGTATACATGGTCTGTGCACATTTCCTAGAATGGTAATTAATACAAATATTACTAGAAAAATTGGAAAAAATATTCACATGATATAAATGGTTGTTGATAATGTTGATGCACTATTTACTTGGTCTGTGCATATTTCCAAATATGGTAATGAATAAAAATATAGGCAGAAAATGAGAAGAAAAAGACACAAAATAATAGACTATTGTTAACAATATTTAGATACTGTATACATGGTCTGTGAATATTTCCTAATATGGTAAATGATACAAATATAGCTAGAAAAACAGAAAAGAAAATAGAAAAAGAATAGACGTACCATCACAACTGAATGCAGAATGATACACCATGCAGATCAACACATACATAGGGCAGACTCTCAAATGTTACTGTGGTACTACAGTGACATCAATTCTGAGGTTGAAATTTGACTCATTGTGAGAACTTGGTGAGGACTCAGCAGCCTCAGCCATCACATCGCTTTGAAATTTTGACAGTCTGCCCTGTGCATGTGTTGGCAATCTGACAGTTCCTGAAGTCTCTCTAGTCTTCAGGAACATACTTCAGTGAAGAAATATGGCTTACACATCAGTAATAATTCAGTAAAGTAAGGCTAGTCTATTATAGATAGTTTTAATATACACTCAACATAAAAGCAGTCAGTAACAACCTTTATTATCTGATAGAGCAGAATTTAGAGGCTATAACTATATAACAAATAGCTTATTACCAATAGATAGAGCTGAATGCAATATATAATCTGGTTTTTCTATAATAAAAATACAATATAAAATAAAAGGGCAAGTTTAGGACCAAAATGATCTTTATCATAAATTTTGTAGAAAAGTTGAATCCAGAAGATAAAAGTTTGAATGGTCAGAAATTTTTGAAGTTTTTTTTTTGAAACTAGGACCCCAGATACTCCATGACACTGGCAGGAAATTTTAGCCTATGTGACATAGC
>NW_001889873.1:1847513-1849033 GCF_000143565.1 Laccaria bicolor S238N-H82 | reverse complement strand
TGTTCTCCGCCGGGGATAGATTTGGTTCTTGAAATCCCGCGGTGTATAGAGACGAAGCTGAGGTGCGGTCGAGACTGTCGACAATGATTGGCCGGAATTGTCGCAGGCGGTCCTGTGGTAACGCTAAATAAAACTTGAGGCCGTGTTCGATAGCTGTGGACAGAAGTCGATGTATGGTCCCTATGGTATCCCAACAGTTAGCCCAGTACCTGAGCCGAGCTTCACTTTCAATGTCTGGGATGAAGATGTACGCTGTCTCTAGGAAGTCTGCATTCCATGCAAAGCCCGGTGCAAACCATGTGCTTTCGGTGTATGTGATCTTCGCGGATTCGTCCTTCAACATTCTTCTGAACATGACTTCTGGCCTTTCATGCGATACGAAGAAAGGGTCTGACAGGCGTGCCGGTGATTGAGAGCGACGGTAAGGGGAAGGATCGATTCCACGCGCTGCTCGAGCTTCTGAGGTTTGACGTCGAGATTGCTCGAGTTTTTTCACGTTGAACCGAATCCATGCTGCGGGACTGTTCACGGCGCGGGGGTGGTAGAGAACTTCCGGAACTTCGACGAACCTAACGAACAGAAGATCCTCGTCTGTAGAACCGCTGCATGAGTCTGCGGACATATCGTCGGTACGTATGTCACTTGAGAGGCGGTCTTGAAGGGATCAATTTCCGCCTAGACGTTCAAGAAGGGAGGGGCTCTGGCGATTATGCCGTGAGGTGATGAGACCTGTTTCTCGGTCGTACGTTGTCCCGGTTCTGGGGGCGTAGTCGAATTGGAACTCTTCACGAATTAGATATGCAATTTCTTCTCCTGGTAGGTGCGCCTTGTATCGCCTTCTCAGATATTCGTCGCATGGCAGCCTTTTCCTCCATCTCCAGAATACGACAGTCTTGTACTCCTTGTCCCCGTCCTCCTCTAGGACTTTGTAGTGGTAGAATTTCGTGAGGCTGGCGAGCGTTGCGTCGTCTCGTTTAACGGGTCGCCTCTTCCACCCTTCGAAGTCAATGATAAAGGCTGAATAGGTGTGGAGGATGGGTGCCTCGTCCGTCCCTTGGTACGCAAATATCTCTTGAAAGAAGTGGTCTAACGTGGTCGCTTGACGAGCGATCTTGTTGATGTCTGCTTCTTCGAGGTCTGGAATTAGGGTTAGTGGCGTCCCCTGTCGTACTGCCCAGTAGGTCATGTTCAGGCTGGGATTGAGACAGCTGAACCTTTCATCGGAACGTGCTTCAAAATCCCATAAGTAAAAGAAGGGGATGTCGTGTTGAAGGTACAGAGGGATGTTAATCGTCTGCCAATCCCTATCCAAGTCGCAAATCACGCCTCTCCTAGTTTTAACGGTGGAAAGGATTGATGATACTTGATGGACGACTGAGTCTGCGAGGTCCTTCTCCCAATTGACAATGATTGTGGTCCACCAGGCTAGCCATCTGATAGAGTGAAGGGCGGATCGTTTCGCCTTTGCCGCGTTAATCTGAACGAGCTTCTGCGTGGGGTAGATTTTGGCTAAACGTTCC
>NW_001889873.1:1839916-1842381 GCF_000143565.1 Laccaria bicolor S238N-H82 | reverse complement strand
CTTATTATTTCATTGTTTGCCATGTTTAAGGTTAGGGTTGCACTTAAAAAAAATGAAACTCATTTCATTGCTTCTCTAAGCCTTTTCATAACTAGACACATTATTTGTTTGTAAATAATAAACATATGTATTCTCAAATTATTAGCTATAGTTTGACCTAATCAACCCCTGGCTTGTGATCTTTACATTTGTTTGTATTTGAGGCCATAATCTAACTTAATTGAGCAATAAACATGTAAATTGAGGCAACTAAAAGATCACATGTCTTATATTTTGATCCCATCATAACCAAACAAATACATAAGTTATGAAAAAGCACAGGCAAATGAATGAAATAAGACTGACAAAGAATGAAAAAAATTATGAAAAAGCGCA
Source organism: Laccaria bicolor S238N-H82 (assembly GCF_000143565.1). Taxonomy (NCBI): domain Eukaryota; kingdom Fungi; phylum Basidiomycota; class Agaricomycetes; order Agaricales; family Hydnangiaceae; genus Laccaria; species Laccaria bicolor. The sequence goes on along the minus strand of NW_001889873.1, from coordinate 1,842,006 downwards.
GGCAAAAGAATGAAATGATACTGGCAAAGAATGAAAAGAAAAGAAATAAAGTTGGCAAAGAATGAAAAAGTTATGAAAAAGCACAGGCAAAAGAATGAAATGCATTTCATTGCCAAGGAGAAATGAAAAATGTGGTGGGTAGGAATGAAATAGCTGCAAAGCAAGAATGAAATAGCCTAGGCATTTCATTTCATATTTCACTTGGGGGGATTGAAAAGACTGTGCAGGCAAATGCCCAGGTTTTATCATAAAAGTGGTAGGCACTAGTGATGTCGTCAAGTCTGGCAACTCTGCGGTTTTCGGACCGAAGGCCTCGGGTTCTTCGGCGGGAGTCACTTTTATCGTGGGATCCTCGGGGACCTCGTTGTGTTCCGAGGGTTCTGACTTCTGCGAAGTTTCTCCTTGGGTTGTTTCCGAAGAAATCGATATGATGGCCGCAATAGCTTGTGCGGAGCGGGCGAGCTTTTCGAATTCGTCTTTAGAACTTGGCGTGTCGAAAAATTCTTGTGGGTCAACTAAGTAACCCACTATGTCTCCTTTCCTGATCATTCTCGGATGTGGAGAAGGGTTGGAGATGGGGATCCATGGATCAGATGCCGAGATCAGTACGTTAGGAACGATGAAAGCTGAATCATTGTTGGAGGCTAACAAATTTTTCTCAACTAGCCAAGTTCTGTCTTCTTCGAAGTGGCCATCGACACGTATCCTCCGACACTCATCCGGACGAAGGCGACAATCTTCCGAGGCGCGTACGGTTCTCTTTTCGATTCCAAATCTTTTCTTGTCCCTGGCTTTCTTCGCCTTATTCCTCTTGTGCAACTTCGATTTAATGAAACTAGCGACGGTGCTGGCGCTTTGTTGCATTCAACTGAAGTCGCCGGTTCGACTTACTCCCCTGGCGGGAACGGAATAGGGCGCGCCGGAGAAATTAACTACTGACTTGAAATCGATTCTGTGAGCAACGGTGAGTTCATAGTTCAGATGGTAATCCTCTCCTAACAAGATGGGGATGGTCATGTCGGGGACGACATAAGCCTCAGCTTCTGTCTCGATGATCACTCCCTCCGAGGATTCCATAAAGATGGGGATCCGAACGTAGCCCTGGATTTTAGAGTCTTTGTCGGTAAGTTGCCACAAGTCCATTTTCAATCCCTTCTGACATGCAGGGCGGTCTTTAAGGGACTCTAAGTATTCTTGTGAGATTAACGTGACGTCGGCACAAGAGTCTAATCTCAAGTCGATTTGGTCATTCCTCTGAGATCCAACCCAGCCTTGGACCGCGACTACAGAGACTCCTACGGCTGAAGACCCTGCGGGCGTAAAGCGCCTCTTTTTCAATTTAACTTTATGGTCGGTTGTGGGCGGTCCTGTTGTCGTGTTCGAAGAGTAAGCTTCCTTAGTTGGAGCCTCCTCCGTCTGCAGGTCTGACGCCAGCGAATCGAACTCGTCTGAATGAAGTGGAGGGGATCTGAAGTTCGGCTCTACCTTCTCTGAATCTTCGTTATCCTCGAATCCTAACTCGTCTATCTTTTCCAATAGATGTTTTGGAGACTTGGGTTTAATTAGGTGAGCTATGTAATCCTCGTCTTCCACTTCTTCCACAGAAGCCCGTCTGGAAGCTTTGTACACTTCCGCAACGCTGGTCTTACTTGCCTCCTCCGCAGGGGTCTGCGAAGTGGACGATGCCTGTTCAAAACCCTGCTGAATGGGAGACTCGAGGGGTACTGGTTGATTAGTTGACTGGTCGGTTAACCTTTCGTTCAGAAGGACTGAATATGCTGACGCGTAAGCTTTATCAGCTTCGTCCTCGGGCCAGATCTCTACCGAATTGGCTGAACGCTTCGCTCTCTCCAGGTAAGTATTCCAGTCTGGACATTCCTTATCCCAGTGATTCGCGCTGCCACAGCATTTGCACGGAGAAGGGGGCATTTTCCCCATTTTCGTTGTAATGTGATCATTCTTCGAGAAAGGATATCCTCCTTTGGGAGGTAGGCGTGGTCTCTGTCGTAGAACTTGGTAAGCTTCACGTAGAATGTATTGCCCAGAACTGAGGTCCTCGACGGCAGTCGATGAAGCCGACACTACGTCGT
>NW_001889873.1:1830146-1839866 GCF_000143565.1 Laccaria bicolor S238N-H82 | reverse complement strand
GGGTTCAAAATGCAGGATGGCTTGATCCATGCATTGGCAATATTGATCCAGTGGATGTAAACTTCAAGCTAGAAGAAGAATGAACTGGATCTCAGTGGAATGTTCTTGTACAGTCGCTAAAGAAACTCTTTCTTGAAACACATTCAAAGAACCTTCCAGCAGCTAAAGCAGATAAAGAAAGAAATGGGACATCACAAAATGAAGTGGTTGTAGATGATATCAGCTACTTGGACAAAAAATTCAAAGCCAAGAAAGAAGAAGAACAGAAAATGATAGATGACATTGCCCAAACATTTAGTTTGAATGAAGAGCAGGAAAGAGCATTCTGAATTGTGGCCAACCATGCAACTATGAAAGAAAGTGAGCAACTTAAAATATATCTGGGAGGTATGGGTGGAACAGGAAAATCTCAGGTTATAAAAGCATTAATAGCTCTATTTGATAAACGTAATGAAGCACATAGAATTATGATATTGGCACCTACTGGATCTGCTGCTGCTCTATTGAATGGCTCAACATATCATTCAGCTTTAGGTGTAAAAAGTGATTCCCGAAGAAGCCATAATGAGCAGTCAAATATGGCACAAGTTAGATCTCGTTTGGATGGTGTAGACTATATATTTCTAGATGAAGTGTCCATGATCTCATGTTATGAGCTATATAAAATAAGTGCACAACTGGCAAAAGGAAGAAACAATATGGATGTACCCTTTGGTGGAATCAATATGATTTTTGCAGAAGACTTTGCACAACTTATGCCAGTACTAGGCCAGGCCCTTTATAATGGGAATGTTGGCACATCAGTGGATGCCTCCATGTCAGAACGTGGGCAGCAATCTGCTATAGGTAAAGCACTTTGGCACCAAGTTACTACAGTTGTAATTCTACGAAAAAATATAAGACAAAATACACAATCAGTGGAAGATGCCAAGCTAAGGACAGCTCTAGAAAATATGAGATATGCAGCATGTACTGCTGATGACATTAAATTTTAAGAAGCTGTGTTGCAGGAAGGTGGCCTGATCAGCCAAAGTTGGCTGACAAACGTTTCAGAAATGTCTCTATCATTACTGCTTTGAACTCCCAGAAAGATCGAATCAATGAATTGGGTTCTGTGTGTTTTGCTGCAGATACTGGCCAAACCCTCACTGACTTTTACTCTGTGGATACACTGGGGGTTGAGTGTGATCCAGTCACTGGTAAAAAGCCTCGTGGAAGACCTAAGAAAACTGCTATATACAAAACTATCAGTCCAAAGCTTCAAAATTTACTTTGGAACTTGTGCCATTTGGCCTCTGATCATGTTCCCAGAAAACTTTCACTGTGTATTGGTATGCCAGTTACTTGTGGGTGTGGGCCAGTGCTTTGCATGGCATGTATGAGTCCTTTCTGTGGACTCTAAATTTAATATTAGGAAATTGGTCATGTAATCACTTTATGATTTTCTGAGTTTTGTTCTATATTTGCAAATAGACCCTGAGCTCTGAGCCTAGCCATCAATATCATAGCAACAATGTGTGCTATTCTTATTTTTCTTTGATTTTTTTTTTGATTTTATAGCAAATTTTCCCAATTTTATAACTATTTTTCTGTTTATGGTAAAATATTCCCACAGTCCTGTCTGCATATATCTCAGGAAAGAGGATGGTTAGTTATATTTTGTGACCTATAATAGCATGCTCTATATATTTGTGATGAATTTCCTTTTTTGGGTTAAAATTCCCACGGTATCAGAAGCACTGCCTCTCACTGAGCTCCATAAACAACAATTGTAGCCCCTTTCCTTACCTTTATAGATATATATAAATAATGTCATGCAGACCATTCCTCATTGAGAAAAACACAAAATACTGAAAAAATTGGACACTTTTTGGAAATTGTCATGCATTTTTGACGAATATCTCAAAGAGCAAGAAAGCTGGTCTCAAGATATAGTCACATTGCATGATATGACAATATTTTTACATAGTTGTCTTTATTTCCATATTTGGATATGGACCCTGAATACTGGACACAGCCCCTTCAACACCATGGCAACAGAGAAGATCACTCTTAATTTTGGGGTATTTTTTTCTGATTTTCTGGCAACTTTTAGGTGGTTTCTATATTTAGATATTGACCCTGAACCCTGAACACAGCCTCCCCACCTTACTAAACAATATTCCGATTTTTACATATTTTTTGCTGATTTCTTTTACCATTTTTCCTGATTTTATGGCTGCTCTTCTGTTTAAGGGAAAAGGTTCCTGCGGTGATGAAAGGTAAATGAATCAATGAATGAAAAATTTGCCTAAGTCCTCAGTTGATAAAGAATGAGTCTTACTCGTAAACTTGTAAGGACTCATAATAATACAGAATAATGATGCAACAGAATTATGTATAACAAAAGGTCAAAAAGGTCATGTTGTTGGATGGGATGCAAAGTTGGGCCCAAGTGGACAACAAATCCTTGAAACTTTGTTTGTAAAGCTTGATCGTCCTGCCAAGACAATCAAGATTGAGGGATTGCCTGAAAATGTAGTTCCATTAGTAAAGAACAGCATGTCTATTGAATGTATCTGTCCAAGTGATGTTACTCTCACTATATCCTGTTCTCAGGTATCTGTGCTACCTAACTTTGCAATGACAGACTATGCATCACAAGGAAAGACTCGTCCATTCAATGTGGTGGATTTAAATAGCTGTCGTAACCACCTATCTTACTATACTGCTCTTTCTAGAAGTGCAACATGTGAAGGAACTGTAATTGTACAAGGATTTGACCCATAAAAAATCACCTGTGGTGCATCTGGTTATCTTCGACAAGAGTTTAGAGAACTTGAGCTTCTTGATGACATTACCAACCTTAGATACAATGGCCAATTACCTGCATCAATCAATGGGCAACTGTGTAATGCTCTTTTACATCAGTATCAACAGCTCAAAGGGAAGGGGTATTGTCCACAAAACGTGATGGGGCCAATTAGATGGAGTGAAGTGTATCCAATGCAAACTTTTCAGGTGATCACTGATAGTTTATGGACACTCACCACAAAATCAACCACTCACAATGCAACTGAAGAGGTTGAGATCCAATCACAAAAGAAAAGTAAAAATGTCTCAGGTTATTTTGTTCCTACACAGGGATCAAAGGCAATTGCATCTACACTCAAAAGAAAGGCAGAAGAGGATCTAAATATTGATGAACCAAAGTCAAAGAAAATTAGAGCCAGCTTTGGACCTACACCTGACATTCCAGTTGGGATTCTTTGGGATTCGGTAAATTACAGTTGCTCATATGATTCCCATTTACTTGTGTAAGAGGGCCATTGCAAGCATGGCAGATATGAGTCCTTTTTATATTCAGGAAGCCACAATGCAGCACCACAGCATTCACATTTTTGATTATTTAGGAAACTGGTCATGTGACCACCTCCTGAAAGCTCATCAGATCTATACCCATTATATATATATATTATTGCTATTTTTTATTGGACAAATTGTATATTTCCATGTATATAAAATACTGGACCTTACAAAGAGTCCCTACCTTGAAAGTGACAATAAGTACTATGCTCCATTTTTCACTAAATTTTTCCAGTCCTTTATAGCTATTTTTAACTAGATTATTATGTATGGAATTTCTTCTGGACCCTGAACATGCTCCCCAGTATTGCACAAACAGTGAGCATCTTCCTTCAATTTCTTTCTGATTTTTCTACTATTATATTGCCATTTTTAAGTACTGAAAAAATCCTTGAGATCAGAGAGTAACAAACTAGTGTCTTTATAAACTCAGAGGACTCATAACATCATTGCTAACAATGAGCACCATATTCCAACTTTCTCTGATTTTTGTGTTATTTTCTGGCAATTGTTGAATAAATTGCCATATAAGGAAATGCACCTGGGACCCTTGAAACAGTCCTAACATCAACATCAACAGTTAGCACCATTCTTCAATTGTTTTCAATTTTTTCTGCCATTTAATTGCTATTTTTCAGTTGGACAAATGCTGAGTGCCATATACGGAAATTTACCAGAGACCCTGAGAGTGTTTTCAAATGTTGTCACCAACAGTGAGCACCATCAGCCATTTTCTTCTAATTTTTGTGCCAATTTATTGCTACTTCTTCATTTGAAAAAGCTTGCATTAGCTTGATTTTGTGCAAACATATATCTATTTGTGCACATAGCTTTTATTACATAATATACATAAAAACAAACTGTATTTTTCTTGGTGTTTTATTTCATTTATTTTAGATTTTATGTTGGTGAGCTTCAGATTCTTCTTTGAAAAAGTATGTTTATTTGGACTTTGACCTTATTACATAATATATCTCGATGAATTGTATACAGGTATGATCCCTGAAATTTTACATTTTTTCTGCATTTTATTTCATCTGAATTGGACTTGATTTGGTAAAGTTACACATTTTTCCTTAGGCAATGCTTGGAACTCAAGAAGCGATGACGCATGAACATTTCCTGATCACTTGATGGGGGACAGTTTCGTTCGTCATAGTAGATCTCAGATCAGTTACCATTTTCGGTAATAAATACAGATTCATGTATAACTCAGTGAGTTTTGATCCAAATGACATGATTTCTTTTGTGATGGGTACTCCTCATTTCCGTGGTCATGGTGATGTTATGGTAAACAAACACAAATGAACAGTTGCAAAAACAAAATAGATGATAAATTTTACATCTGATCAATGCTGATACTTAAAAGACTATTGATATACAGGTTAAACAGTCACAAATATTCACAAATAAGTGGGAGTCATTTCAATGTTGATTTTGGGATGTTATAGGGTGCACAGAATCTCTAATTGAGCTATAGCATGTATTTCTGAAGTAGATGACATGATCTATTTCCTTTTTAAACAATCTTTGCCACAATATACAAATGCAGGGGGGGCAGATCTCAGGGGGTAAGTTTTAGATCTCATCTCTCATCTCTTGTCCTCTTGGCATCACAGATTCCGATGATGCATGAAACTTTGCACCATCAAATGATCGGGAAATGTTCGTGCATCATAGAATCTTAAGCATTTGTACTGAGGCTGTGCAACTTTGGTAGTATTCATCATAGATTCCGATGACACACGAAACTTCCCCCCATCAAATGATCAGGAAATGTTCGTGCGTCATCAAATCTAGCTCTTCAAGTTCAACTTCCCACGGCACCTTCTCTTTGCCACAGCACCCTCTCTTTGTGGTGCACTCTGGTGTTTTGCTGAGTGCTCTTTCTTTGTCTTGGCCAGTCCAAACGATTTGTGCAACATATCTACTGCATACTATCTGTCTCCTTTGCACACTTATCATCGTCTTGGCCAATCCAAACGATTCAAGTGCCACGTATCTACCACAATTGTCTCATTGAGCAATACGCCAGCTTCACCATGCCATCTCTATGCACCTGTTGTCGTCTTGGCCAGTCCAAACACTTCGACCATGTTCGTCTTGTGGAGTAATTCACTGGGTTCTCCAATCCCACCATTTCCTCTTCATTGCACGCATGCTAAGCACCAAGATCCAAGCACATGGATTCAATTACCATCAACTGTGCAAGGGCTTTATTTAACATAAATGCCTCCCCATTCTTTCCTTCCCTCCCTCTAACGCCAAACCCGATTCATATGCATCTCTTCCATCCACGTCAAGTTATTAGGTATGCATATCCTTATTACATGTTATGATGTGGTTATGTCAACTTCCATGTCATAGTAATGCCTACAATGTATCTGCGCATAAGATCCAGACCATGCAACCTGATGGACCAGAGGACAAATATTTTGTGGTTGATGGCAGATGTCTTAGCTACAATGAACACCGTGATGAATGCTTCCCCTACTTGCCACCCATCCCCTGGTGCATAACACTGTCGCCATCAAATGCATCCTTGTGTACATGGTAGACACACATCATCAATTCTTGCTCTTCACTCCAAGGCTGTGCAAGTTCAACTTCCCACGTCACCCTCTCTTTTGCTGTGTGCTCATTGTCTTTTGCTGTGTGCTCATTGTCATCTTGGCCAGTCCAAATGCTTCGCACAAGTATTAGTTACCTTACCCCACTAATACTGAGCCCCCCGACCATACAAACAGACCATAGTTGATGGTGCCTGCTGATGAGCCCATGGATCAGTTGACCCCATCAAAGGTGGACCGGCCATCAAGACTCTCTTAGGACTGGTACTGTGCATCGGCTGAGAAGTGTACCCCATGAATTGACATAGCTAAAAATGCCTTGGATCCTGGGTCAACCGTTCTCTTCATGGATTGGGCTCAACATGTGTCATGGGTCAGCTGAAGAGCTCTAAATCCCATGCATTGTGGATCAGCCCACAGCTGTCTCATTTTTATTTGCCAAGTTTACCTCGGCTTTTCATTGCCGGTCATCATGCAGTTTACTGGGTCGGGTCCATCACCTACCAAGAAGCCGAGCACGGTGACATGGTCAGTCAGCTAGTACCCCATGAATTAAATATGCCTTGGATCCTGGGTCAACCCGTCTCTTCATGGAATGGGCTCATGTGTCATGGGTCTGCTGAAGAGCTTTGAATCCCATGCAGCATGGATCAGCCCAACCTGGTCCCATCCAGTTGACACTATATGGCCGAGTTTCGTCTTCACTCAGGTTTTATTTGCCAAGTTGCTCAAACATTACCTCGGCTTTTCTTTGCCGGTCATGGTCCAGTATTCAGTCATGCAGTTTACTGGGTCCATGACTTCCCAAGAAGCCGAGCACGGTGACGTTCACAAGGCAGTGAAATATATTATGCACACCCCCGGTTCAAAATCCCTACCAAGTTTATACCGACCAATGTTTCTTGTAAACATACCCATGTTGGAACGGGTCTGGCTCAAACAACCGCACTCGGCTGCCTGAAATAAACGCCAAGCTGTTACTATGCCGGTCTCCATTGGACAAAGTTGCTCCAAGATCCCCCCACTTTTCTCTGCCGGTCACAGTTTACTGGGTCGTGAAAGAAGCCGAGGCCTTACTGCTTTCATTATTGTCCACCACAGGACTTCATATTAAATATGCCCAAAAAAAAATTGAAGATTGTCCAAAAAATATACATGTATGCTACTAACTATTAAGTAGACGGAGTTTGGACAGTTTGGACATCATTGTTTGTAACTTGCTGGCAGTCAGATTTTTGAATCCTCACCAAGTAGAAGACTTACTCTGTACGGGGGTTTGAAGTGTGGGTTCGAGTTTCTGTAGCCGATGTGACTTCCTATTACCCCCAATGTAAGGACCGGGCGAACTTGCCCGGGTTGGAGGAATTGGGTTTGGCGCCAACAGAAGGACCGCTGGGCTCTCAGATGCTGGAGGCAGAAAGACGGCCGGGGTTGGAGAGACTTGCGCGTGATCGGTTGAAACTGGGTTTGGCAGAACGACACCCGGGGTCGGGGAGACTTGTACCTGCTGGCTTTTCTGACCGCGGTCGGGTGAGACTGAGCGATCGGTATTGATGCCAGTGTGCTTCTTCTCCTTGTTGCCGAGGAACTGGATAATGAGCGATTCCAGACTTGATTGGTGAGCACCGAGCCGCAGGTTGAGCTCCGAAATAGTAGTGACTGATTTGGTGAGGTTGTGGAGCGTTAGCTCGGCAGTTTCGATGCGGCTTGCAAGTTTCTCAAAGCCCCGGGTGAGACTCTCTTGTAACGCAGCTGGCGTAGTCTCCCACTTGTTCTCCAGTGTCTTGACGGCTTCCCTCACCTCGGCTTCCAGTCTCTGGTGATCACTTCGGATGGACTGCAAATCTTCTTGTGTTTCCTTCCAACGCATGTGGGCAGACTCTTCAATACAGTCCATCCGGCGAGTTGCTCCGGTGATTTTTTCTTCCTGAAACCAAATGGAGGTCTCTAGACTTGCAATTTTCTCCGACAGAGGACGGCTAGCCAAATCTTGATCTTGAATACACCGGGTAATCTCTTCGAGCGCCAAAAGACGTTGTGACAGGGTCATGGGTGAGTCAACCGCCGGGGGGAGAAGGGCACTTGCGTCAATATCTTGTTTTCGGACCACAAATGCCGAATACTCTCGCATAGTAGGGGTAGACGACTCCATGACGCTGACTTGCGCTTGTTGGTCTCGGAGTTTCTGCAGGAGGTCGGCTTGGCCATGAGCAAGTCTTCTGATCTCCTGCTGCATCGTCTGCATGTCGAAGTTCGGTGGGGGGCTCAAGGACCTAAAGTCAATCTTCTTCTGATAGAGCGCCATGTCAACTAAGTTTTCAAGTTGAGAATCATGGGAAATGAGAAAACAACTTGAAACTTACGATGAACCTCCTTGGGATCTGGTGGGCTAACCTGCTGAGAACGGGATACCAAACGCGAACCTTCTGGCCAGGACGTGCGCTCAACAGGTGGGGGTGTAAAGCTTTGTTGCATATAATTGACAGCCAAGCCCAATTCTATAAACGAAGTCAGCAAAGAATAACGAGTTTCATGAATTTTTTACCCGGCCGCATTGCTAACTCAGGCACGATCCACTCCATCTCACTGGCTGGCGGCCCAATCTCCCGGCCCTTTCCTTTGTCAGTGTTGGTACCGACCTCGGTCTCAGTGCTCTTGAAAATCGCCGATGTGTGTGGTGTGGGTGGCTCAATGATTATGGTGGGAGTCACCTGGCCCACGTCTTTGTCGGCTTTTGGAATGGCACCGACCTCGGTTTCCTCATGTTTGACTTCGGCCATCTCTATGTTGATACCACCCTCGGACTTCCCCTTTCCCATTGTCAGACCAACCTCCATGTCCACGTCAATTGCATGCTCCACATCATGCCCGACTGCAGCCATTTCGACATCCTGCTTGCCCTTCTCTTTGACATCCACTTCAGTCACCCACCTTGAACAAGCTATTAGCCTTGTAAAATGTAAGAATGTATCCAGGCTAATAGGTTGTGTGGCCATTTATTTTTCTTGCCTTGGGAGAAAATATAATATTGGATTGGGTAGAAAATGTTTGACCTTTAATATTGTGACGAGAAATTTTTGGGTAGATAAATTGTGTTCAAAAATATCCTAGTCAAGTGAAAGTGGTCAGAAATATTTGAAGGGGTTCAGACTGGTAAGAAATATTTGAAGTGTGTCAGACTGGTAAGAAATGTTTGAGCCAAGTCAAACTGGCCAGAAATATTTGAGGTGTGCCAGAGTGGCTAGAAATATTTCAGTGGTGTGACATCACTCGGATATGTTCTAAGCATGTCACACTGCTGAAAAATCTTTTAGCCTTGTCACATGGCTCAAACATATCCGACCAGTGTCACAGGGTATCTGGGGTCCCAGTTTCAAGAAAAAAACTTGGTATTGTTGGTATAGCTTTCTCAATATTTTGCACATTGCTTTTCTTTTCTTTATCCAGATCACAACCCAATGTTTTGTCCATTTCAAACCATGTATGGTTCTATTCTATAACAGCTACTGAGGTTGAATTGAAGGGTGAAGAAAGGAGGGTTGGCAAAGGAAGTTGTCCACTCTTAATGTGAACTCATATAAGTTAGCATCACCCAGCAGCTTTCCCCCATTGTTTTCACCAACACCCCCCTTCTATCTGCCATGTTCACCATTTAAAACTCATCCAAGTTAGCATCCCCAGCAGCTTTCCCTCATTATTTTCACCAACACCCCCTTCTATCTGCCATGTTCACCAATCCGAGTTAGTGTGACATATCTCCAGTGCCTGTACAAGTTTCCTAGGTAATTTCCCTCTACAACATATA
>NW_001889873.1:1820005-1830096 GCF_000143565.1 Laccaria bicolor S238N-H82 | reverse complement strand
ATATCAGATGCCCTAACAGTTTTTCTACGAGTCACGCGAGGAGGTGGTTGGGATACTGTCTCTGTTCTTAACGGAAACCTTTGCTCTACTGCTGTTGCAGGTTGCTTAGCTTTTCGTTTAGGTGGAGGTGGTAAACCTGACGATTCCCCTGCTCTAATAGAATTCGCTGTTTGTCTGATTTTTGGTGCCGTGGTGAACGGCTCTGCACTAGTATTTAAATTGCTTCAAACGCTAGCGGTTTTTAATTCAAACTTTCGTTCAAATAGAATGATCCAGTAGATCACTAAACTTTCAAGTCTTTGCTTTATCAAAAACAAAAGGAGACCCTCGCGGTGGGCTCCAGATGATACGCTTTGCACGGGGATGAACGTGAAAGTGCGAAACACGCAAACAAGGATCAAGCGCGTCGGGGGAAAACCCTAAACACCTAACACTCACTCACACACACACACACACACTATCACAATCTCGGTGCAAGAGTTCGAGGGCCTTTGGTATTAAGAAATACCACTTTTGTCTTCTTAGGTTTAAGTCTCAAGAGTTTTCGTTCAAAATTGGGTTTTTATTATAAGGTGTGGTTTAGAATAGTTCAATAGAACAAAGTATATCTTTCTGGGAACTTGGTCTCTTAAATGCAAAGTTCTTTGATCACAGTTTCTTTTATTAACACAAAACACGACTTTAATTGACTTTTATGACTCCCGTGAGTTTTTATTATGTCACTACGCTCCAAAACCAAGGGTACGAGTACGCTGTCTCGTCTAAAATGATACTGTGTCCTTAAAACCTCTTATTCAAAAGTCTCCAAGCAAGTTGACTCCCAAGTACGCTGGCTTCGTTCACACTGTAGAGCCACTCTAAGTCTTCATACGTCTACTACCTAGGTGTAGTTTAGTCTTTCCATGTTTCAGACATGCCATTTAGGCGTCTATGTCGTCTTTTCTGTATTTCTTGTATAAGCACGAGTTTTCACAATAAATCCATTATGTGTTTCTAAACCCTTGAGTAGTAATGCAATTCTTCTCCCTGCATTGGGTGTTTACTCTAGAACCTCTCCGTGCTCTATTTCATGGTAGGTGAATCTTAGATGGGATCCAAGTATAATGTCACGACGCGTACTGCTGCCAGTTCCAAAGCCTTTGTCCTATTTTCAGATTCCACGCATTTGCATTTTTAGTCAACTGCGCCGGGTATGCGCATCGACTCTTTGTATCATTGCAATTGTATGTAGTGTATTTATTAGAGACGACCTTTATCGGTAAAATCGTTGAAATCGAATTTTATACGGGTGAAATGGTTTCATCCGTATCACTGCGAGCTGCGGAGGTACGTTTCACCTTGGATTCTCCCTGTATACCCATTCCTCGTCCCTCCTCTCCACTATCTATCGTCCTTTCTCGATGGTCAATCTTCAATCGAGATCTCGAACCCGCCGCGGTAGCGCGAGCAGCGATTCGAGAATTTGAGATGGAGTCGTTAGGGAGGATGCTTGATTGTTCATGAAAGACCCGCCGCGGTAACGCGAGCTGCAGCCTTCCCTATTGAGCCCCTTCCTCCCGTTTCTCCATCTTCCCTCCTTCCACACTTCTCCTAATCCTTCGAATAGCGGACTTCACTACGCTTTGGTGAAGTCCGCGGTGCCCCCACCATTGTGAAATGGTGTTCGTGAACTCCTCGCGTAGTTGGTCGTGAGGAGAAGTCGTGGGTGGCTGACAACGTGTCAGCGCTTATCCCGGCAAGTGAGCAGTTACAGGGTGCTCAGCCGGCCGGACATGTTGTTGGTAAGGTACACAAGCCTAGCAGGCTTGTGTGGACGTGAGACGCTAGCGCGCGAACATACGATGCAAGTGGTAATGGATTCAAAAGATAGGTAACCCTAAAGTAGGGTTCCCTTTGTATATACGAAAAACAAACAACTATGTACAACTGAACACAACGGCGCATGATGTCAGTAGTTCTACTTCACATTGGCTCCCCAACCGAGCTTTTCAAATCTGCCCACGACGATCGTGAAAGCGCGCAAGTTTGTTGCCAGACCTGAGGCCTGAACATCAACCAAACGGCGAGGGAGAGGGTGAGTACAAACTCCAGGTTAACTTTCCCTGAAGTTTTGTTACAGTCCAGGTGAATGCCCCTTCGAGTCGCCATTTGAGCTCCAGCAGTGGCATGAGTTCGCCACTTAGCACAGACAAGTCTCCTCAGCAGCGGGCTTCTTTCCACGACGCCATTTTCCCTCATTGACCACGCAGAGGACTCGAACTACGGTAACTGAAAGACTAGAAGGTTGAAGAAGTGGCTGTAACATGGGCAGTACGAAATTAAAGCCTACTTGGTACGATTATCAGCTACAATTCTATCGTGATGTACCACCCCATTTTGCCGATGAAGTCCCTGTCTCAGCCAAGAATCGCCACAGCCATCCTTTCGCTCTTCACCCCATCTTCCCTTCTCACACCCCCTACTCATTCGTCCGTGTACGTTTCCACGTTCACTCGTTGCTTGAAGATGTACCTCCGATCTTGAGTATGCTCCCCACCATCAGGGGACAAGTCTACATCAAAGCCTGTAAGAACGTGCACCCGCATCGAATGACACAACTCACGTTGTCCGTACCGAAGTTGGCCCTTTTCTTCATTGTCGTCATGGCTAGCCAGCCGTTCTACCGTCCAACAGCAAGCTAGCTACAGAGAGATATCCGAACTACAACACCAAGAAGTGAATATTTACTTGCCTTTCCTCTCCAGTTCTGCTTAGATGGATGGGGTTGCTACCACCTGGGCCAGCAAGTCCTCTACCAGACTTTGTTAGTGTACGGTTAACGGCTTTGCCCTGCGTTCAGCGTACCCACAGCCAAAGAGCATTTGCACCGCTGAAGAGCGACGGTGAGCATCAGATGACGCTTTGCTTCATAACCCAACTTCCACACGTTCGAAGCACCGCACTAGGAATACCCCTGCGATCCAAACTCGAACGGACGTCAATTCGGACAGAGCTGGCGACTGCTATTCCTGGGTTTTAAGGAGTCGAGGTGGCGCGGCTCGTTAAAACGCTGAAAACCAATCGAGTCGTCTTTTCCCTGTGTTCTAGAATAGGAATCAGTAATTACGCAAGTTGTAATAGAGATAGTCGCAAACGAGAATGACTACCATTCACAACGACCTTCCTGTGGAGTGGCAGGGATTGTAGGGCCGATCTGTGCAGGAAGGGTTTAGGGAAACACGATGTAGGCATAGACAACGTACCACTGCGATTTCGACTCTTCCATCCAAGTCAGGTCCTGAATGCGAAGGTTTTGTAGTTCCAGTTTGCCGACGTCATGGCTGGTGTAGTCCTTCCAACCAGTCTCAGACAAGGGTTTGTAGCTGGTGTGGTTGCGTCAAATCGACCTTCCATTCTGTCGTTTCCCGTTGCCCTGATAGAAAACCCAAGATAAGTATACATAGTTCATGCATCACACTCGACCCACCTAACCGCACAGACCAACTTCTTCCGTTCCGCGCTAAACAGCACCGCACGTCTACGTAGTCCTGGGCACTGGATTTGGAGTCGCCAATGAGAAACCCTTGGGGGAACTGGGTCGGTCAGTCCGTCTTGAACAGTGAGGAGCGCTTTTCTGGAAGCCCTGAAAGGTTACTGATTGATAAATCAGATATGAAGACCTCCCATCGATGAGGGCTTACCATCTCAGCATGTTGAACTCCGGACCATTGGGCGTCGTGACCGTTGTCGTAATCTTGAGTCTGTTGTTGGTAAGCATACAGACAAGTGAGAACAGATATAACAGAGCCACCTTGTCGATGTCCTGCTTGTAATCTATGACAGTGATGAGATGCATGAGTTTGCCCCCTCTTATTGGACTTTGGTGAAACACTTCAAAGGGCGTTGGCCCTTACGTACGACGATTCCGCAATTTAAGCCGATCATGGGCGTCGAGTTGTACAACCCTTCTGGGGTGAAGATCTATCGCGACTGATTATCAGGGAGTGCGTGAGAGTTGAAGTGGGGGACGATTTTCTTTGAATTCAGAATGATCAGTTTCGTACGAGGCAAAAAGGTCGAGAAAAACTGGCAAGAAGCGCGCACAGAGTGAAGATGCTAGTTTGTATAAGCACCAGGCTGGCAGTGCCTAGCACGTAACAAGTTGCAGCCACGGCTTGTGGGAAGGGAATGCCTGCTTCCTTCGCGTATACTATCAGTTCCACACTGGGCAGCAACCTGCTATTCCCAATGTGTCTTGGAATACAGGAAGGGCGCTCGGTTTTGATCCTGGGCCCCCACAAACATTGTCACTCTGGACGAAGAGTGCTTTGCTGGCGGCCTCGATGATGCACAATTTCACTTTTCGATTCATAATCAGATCAAGAAGTTTCCGTAAAACCGTAAGACCTTACAGGACACCACTTTCATACTAGCCATTTGAGCCGAGGGCCAACTTTTTTGAGGGAAGTCTATGTCCCGCCTAGTGGTCAAGAAGTCAGATGGTGGTGAACACCACAATGTCCTTAACGGCAAGAACAGTCAGCTTCAGAAAAGGCGTGAAGCACAAGAAACAACTCATCGTGAAGGGCGCAAGATCGAAATCTCCACAAACTTGAGGCTACCCCACTCTGCACCGACGTCGCTGTCTACAAAGCCACAGGCTCTTAAAGGTCCTTTATCTCTTTGAACCCATACTATTTCCCAAAAATCTCCCGGGGCCAGAAATACCGTTGCTGATCGACATCTTCACAGAAGTCATGGAGGCCCATGGAGTTTGAGAGTAGGAGCTGGGGCCTTCCTCATCGAGGCTGAGAAGATGCGAAAGAGGCCTTCGCAGACGAGGCCCAGGACGTAGTGCCAATATAGGTCGTATTCAGAGATGGTGGAGAGGTAGATGGAGCTGCTGGTGGCTGCTTTGTGGGCACAGTCTGCGATGCTACTTTCCCTTGTTCAGAATCCGAAGTGGGGGGGGGCGGTTGAAGACGAATTGGACAAGGCCGGTTTGAAGGCGAATTCACCGTAGCAAGAGCGAATGGCACCGTCGAAGAGGAAGTCGACGTCGAAGAGTCCAAAGGGGGAACAACGCCCATACCATGCACGATACACTCCTGCAACGGTTCAACGGACGAACATGGTCCGCATCAACATTCCTCCCTCTCCTTCGCATCTGCCATCCGAGATCGGGCTTGAGAAGCACAATGAAACGATGATACCCAATTCCGAGTGATTATATGCACATTGTGTGGAGTAGAGGTTGAGTCCCAAGGTCAACCCTTTGAATCTCAACTTCCTTTCACGTCAATCAGGTCCATAGAAATCTCCTCACTGGAAACCTAGAATCAAGCACAACATCCTCAGGCACTCGGTTCGCCTACCCAGCATCGAACACGTCGATTCTAACAGTGGAGGAAGGACTTGGCATGGCGATGAAGCAGAAATGACGAGGCAGAGTTCATGTTGTCCGAGGCGTGGTTGGAAGTTTGGGTGAGGGTAGGGATGAAGGGTTAATAGGATTTGAAGTAGGGGGAGAGGCAGTTGAGGTGGAAGACGCGGGAATGCAAGTGGAATGGGGGATTGAGGTGGAAGGAAAACTTTGGATGATTGGAAGGGCCGGGACAGGAGTCCCTCAGCCATGTGTCTTCTTGCATTCCCTATTTTCGGTCCCTGGTCGTCACTCTGCATGATTTGGCCCAAGATGGGCTATGTCCTCATGCGGCTTTGGCTGAAAAAATCGAGGTCGCGTGCTAGGCTCTCCCTCTACACCGGCATCACTGTGTGCAGCCAACTTCCTTGAACAACTGCATGGTGTCGAAGGAGGGGCGGTTGAAACCTCACTGAATTCTCGACGAGGGTGCTTCAATTTGATTCCCATATTATGACTGGCACTAGTTCGGCCATGTAAACTGGGATGGCGGTATTGGCATCTCAAGGGGCGAGTACAAAGGAGAGTCGAAGCCATGCGATTATGGTGGGTTTATGTGGGGGGTGTTGCATAGTGCTTCAATGAGTTGTGGTTTACACCGACGTCACGGTACTGGCTGTGTACGAAGACTTGTAAGTATGTGTTTCCAGAGTGGTGGCCGCCTTTAGCAGGACTTGATCATCATGCGCTTCTGTCACTGAGGGTAGCAATTTTACATTGTAAGAAAGAAGTCCAAACTTGGAGAGGCATACCTCTGTCACAAAGCTGTTTGTGGTGCAACTCAAGGCCATGATGTTAGACGAACTTGAGGAGTGGATGATAAGGAGAATTGAGTCGTAATGTTTGCTTGATTGAGTTGTCTAGAACGTTTACCTGTTCACTACCACCATAGGTCCAAACGATGCCTTCTTCGCCGTGAACGTGGAATTTCAGCAAGAAGGTATTGCGCGTGCTCGCCAATCAAAGTGTTGATTATTGGGTAAAACTATTCAGAAACCCCCCTTTCTGGTAGAAACCAGGGTTTCCGAGGGTGGTTTGAGAAACCCCTGGCATATGGTCAAATTGAGTTCTCGGTGACCAGTGATGGTCACCGGCCGCGGCTATTACGTAGTCAACTAGTGTTCAGTGTTAACTCGCTCCCGGAGGGAATCTACTGGTCGTGGATTCCTCATGAGGTTATCATAGAGGACATGAGCCGAATGTGACAACGAGAACGAATGTCTGACGCTACACCATTGGTCAATGATAACAAATGTTGTGTGGCAAACGAAGGCTATCTGTCAGGCTCAAGTCAGGCCCAGAGAGACTCAACTTGATTGAACAGTTGAGGAAGCCGTGCTTCAACAGCTCGACTGCGCGTTTTTAGCATTTTGCGGGAGTTGTCGTGACCCAAGGTCTTGTGGTGGAACTCTGCGACACAGCGGGCAGGAAGGAGCTGGCCATGCATTGTAAGAGGTCCTCAGAGTCCAGAGCGGGGCATATACGTTGTTCAAGGATATGAGTGATACAACATTATCAAATATTTGGGACTTGAGACCGAATGGAAGGGGTCTTCAACCTTGACGCCAATGAGTATCCGTATGTCATACGTGTTCCCCAATTCTCCCACTCAGCGCGCTCTGTGTATGTTACTGACACGTGAATAACCTTGGAGTGAATGGTCAGAGACACGAGGAAGACAAGCAAGATGACCCACTTTTCAATGAATATTCTAATGATGCCACGCGTCGCCTCAAAGATGAGACCAGCGATACCCTTCACACCTCCACGGCGAGCAAGACGACGAACAGCGATACACAGGTCGGCGGTCCTGCATTGATTTTGCTCGACATCATCCTGGATTGCTTGACGAGCTTGGAAAATACCTGCCAGCAACTCCTCGGATCATTCGCCAGTGGGTTGCAAGTCTCGGAGCTTGTGCGCTTCAGCCCCAATCCATTAGATCCTCTTGTCCACCGTTCGTTCGGGTTCTGTTCTACCTATGGTGGTCGTTGAATAGATGAGATGATGATAGTGATGAAGGCACGTACCCTGAATGTTATCACGAGGCATTTCTCATGTAGAGTGGGTTGAGGACGTTGAGGTAGAGATACCAGGGTGGTGGGCGCGGCAGTTGTGAAGTGTACACGTGTGACATCACATAACGCCGTGGACAGCGAACCCATCAAATTTTCGGTCTGACTATAGAGGGTTTCTGGATAAGGTTATGCTAGAAACAGGGTTTCTACTAGAAAGGGGGGTTTCTGAATAGTTTTACCCTTGATTATTGTCCTTTCCTTTATCATTTACAAGTCGGCAATGTTTCGCCTGGCCAAATTCCCTTTGATTCATTCCATCCCAGTACGCTTTTCAACGAAAGAAAATTCGCTCATTAAGTGGCGCTTAACGTTAACCTTCAACAACTTAGGTTCAATCCCAATGAATGGGTGGTAGTCGACGAGCGTACTCAGTACCCAGAGCTGCCAGTATTCTCCTTCTGGTGTAGACAACCTTATTTTCCAGAAGTTTGGGGGTACGAGACACCCACCAGCAGGGATGGCGGCTGCTAAAATTCTGGACGTTCGAGAAGAAGTCCTGGCGCTCAATTTGAGGTCTTATCAGTGCCCCCCTAATTCCTGCAGGAATCCGGTCATTCCTGCGGATTCCGGTGGATTCCGGAGGAATGAAATTTGGCAGGGAGGCCTGCTATTTTTGTCATTCCGGTGCCTTACCATTCCGGCGGAATTTGGGCATTCCGGAATTGACACCGGAATGTTCCGCAGGACTGACAGGAACGGAATGGAACGGAATCCGGTCCTTTGTTTGTTTATTTTACTTCTGTTACCAAACAACGGCAACGTTACCAAACAAATGCAATACCCTTTCCTTTCCACCCACCACCAACCACATTGACAACAGCGACAACGACGACAACGCCACACGACCAACAACGGCCACGACCACCCCAGCAACAAACGGCGACGACCACGGCCAGCGACGTGGCAACGAAACGGACAACGACAACGACAACGACGTGGCGCCAGCACCATCCACGAGCGCCGACCACCATCCACGAGCACCTCCATCAACCAACGGCGACCAGCGCCCACCACTATCCACGAGCGCCCACCACGCGAACGCCGCGATGCCACGTCACCAACCAAACGAGGCCCCACGGCACCAACGATGGCTCCAACCACGACCACCACACCAGCCAGCCACGAACAACACACCACGCACCCACCAGCACCCTCAAACAACGCCGACCAGCGCCCACTGCCACCCAGGAGTGCCCACCACCACCACGATCAACAAACGGCGAGCAGCACCCCACCAATGACCACGACAACGACAACGACGTGACAACGACGACGTCCACGTCCAAACGACGACACGCGACGACGACAACGCGACGATGACAAAACGACGACAACAACGCGACGACAACAACGCGACGACAACAAAACGACGATGACAACGATGGACGACGAGGCCCAGCACCACCCCCTCCCCCTTTATCAGTCCCCACCACTCTCTCCCCCCTCCTTCAGTCCCCCTCCCACCACTCCCTCCCCAGGGCCTGCCCCACACCATTGCCTGTCCCTCCTCCCTCCCTTCCTCCCCCTTTCTTATGCTGATCACAGCCCCACACCACTCCCTGTCCCTCACTTCCTTCCTTCCTTCCTCCCCCCTTCCTCCTCCCTTCCTTCCTCCTCCCTTCCTTCCTCCCCCCTTCCTCCCTCCCCCCTTCCTCCCTCCCTCCATCCCTTCCTTATCCTGATGACAGCCCCACACCACTCCCTGTCCCTCCCTTCCTTCCTTCCTTCCTCTCCCCCTCCCCCCCTTTCTTCCTGCCCCTTCATTTAACTTAGAAAATAGTAAATTAGATGTATATTTGAATTTTAATATATAAATTTTATAAGAAAGTGTTGATATCCTTTAAGTCAGTGTGAAGAAGTGTAAATGTATCTAGCACAAAGAGAAGGTGTTGTATCTGTTGTATTCTGGTCCCATTCCTGTGGATTCCTGAGGATTCTTGAGGATTCCTGAGGACTCCTGAGGAATCCTGTCCCATTCCTGAGGACTCCTGAGGAATCCTGTCCCATTCCTGAGGAATCCTGAGGATTCCTGTGGATTCCTGTGGATTCCTGCAGGAATGGGTGGGGCACTGTAAAGTACTGGGCCATTCACAACAACCCAACTCCATTTATAATAACCCTCAACTATTTCCTGCTATGCTACCATGGCTATTTCCTTATGGCCTTGGAGGTATCGAAAATGATATGATACCCTATAACATATCTACTATGGCCCACAAGTGTTTACTGTTAATGTATCATGATAAGCGATTCCAAATGGATCCACATTTTCCACTTATTGCATTCAATCATGAACAAATACAACAAAGTATGACTGGAGGTTATCTTACAACCAAAAAGTCCTCATTTGATTCAGTAACTGAACGCTTGCTTAACCTTGATATGCAAGTTATATCTAGCATAAACAAAAGACTTGCTTCAGGTGAACGAGTAAAACCAGAAACTGAGCAAGAAAAAGAATGCTTTCAATTGTTAAAGGATCTGGATTCTGTTGGAGGTCACGTGCAAGGTTCAACAACATCAAAGAAGTACATGCGAAATGAAGTCTGGTCACTTATATCATACATTGGTGCTCCCTCCTGGTTCATTACACTTTCTCCAGCAGATGGCAA
>NW_001889873.1:1803574-1819955 GCF_000143565.1 Laccaria bicolor S238N-H82 | reverse complement strand
CTCCCTCCATCCCTTCCTTATCCTGATGACAGCCCCACACCACTCCCTGTCCCTCCCTTCCTTCCTTCCTTCCTTCCTCTCCCCCTCCCCCCCTTTCTTCCTGCCCCTTCATTTAACTTAGAAAATAGTAAATTAGATGTATATTTGAATTTTAATATATAAATTTTATAAGAAAGTGTTGATATCCTTTAAGTCAGTGTGAAGAAGTGTATATTAGTGTAAATGTATCTAGCACAAAGAGAAGGTGTTGTATCTGTTGTATTCTGGTCCCATTCCTGTGGATTCCTGAGGAATCCTGAGGAATCCTGAGGACTCCTGAGGAATCCTGTCCCATTCCTGAGGATTCCTGAGGATTCCTGTGGATTCCTGTGGATTCCTGCAGGAATGGGTGGGGCACTGTAAAGTACTGCTCAATTTCTCAGGTTAGAGCGTATTTGGAGTACGTGGTTCTGGCGAAGCAAGACGAGGAGGGGATGATTTGGCATCTTTATCCCGATGAAGGACCTCATCCTGCCTTGGACGGGAACAGGCAAGGTAGCCAACACAGAGTGCGTGTATTGATTTATATGATGCTACTTACTGATCCTATGGTATGTCTAGGAATGGTTCAATGTTGCTCTGTTAAAACGCACAATGCATTTTGTACGTCTGCGCCGGGTATGGGTTAGAAACATGTCGACCAAAGATTCTTGGCGTTTCGCTGGACAAAGTCATTGATAGAATGACTCCAGAGGAAATCTATACTGTTGCTTCCCAGTTGCAATCTATTCAAGCCAAGATAGCGGTTATGCCAACCGTCGTCGGGTCAATAGCCGGTGACTAGTATCGCAACGAGTTCTGGCTACTTTGGAGGGCGCCTCCCACAACCGTTCTCCAGCGTGTCGGACTTTGTCGAGTGCCATCAACAATTTTTGGGCCATGATATTCCACTTTGCTTGGTTGAAGACATGCTCGCTGCCTTACCTCGTGACGTGGCCATGTGTTTTATCCACGTGGCTTCTTCCCAAACAATTTTCTGTGGCTCACGATCATTGATTGGGCGGCGCCCTCGCGCTTGCTCACCTGTATAGGGGGCCTGCAGAGAGGGGGACATAAGACCAGTGTTTGAGCTCAATAACATCAGCCTGTATTTAACTAACTTCATGATCAGCTCTTTTTGCTCCCCACATCAGGAAAATCACATCACATGTGGCACGTGTGGCACCACGCTTCTCATCCAAACCACGGTCAGCCACACTCCCACAAACCATGATGGGGACATTATACTTGTGGTGGCGAAGGGTGGCAACACACCCACCACAGTCATTCATGGCACCACAAACTCATCATAATTTTCATTATGGGGCCACAAATCCAGCTTTTAAATTACACCACACTGCCCAAATGCGAAAAATAAAAACATTTATTGGTATTATACTATTTGTATACTATGTACAAAACAACACGTAAATACTATATTGTAACAGAAGAGTGAATGAGAATGATTCGGGGAACTCACCCAATCATCCTTGATGCAGCCCTCCTCCGTGAGATCAATGAGGTCCTGTTTGTGACAGAGGTCAGGAATAAGGTAATGGTGAGATGGGGAAAGCGCACCACCAAAGGACGAACATGGGATGGTGGGTACTCATCGTTCGCGTCCTACAATACATGACGGCAACAAATGAGCTTGTCGTTTGGCTGCCAGATCGCCGACGGAGATGTAGCACCTAGATTCTGTGTTAGAAAGATAGGTGGTGGGGCCTCACCTCAGCTCATTGTGATTTGTTTCCGTTGTCGTTTGCATAAATAATCGTGGTCGGTTTTGGTTGGCGTTGTCGTTGGCTGTTGTTCGTGCTTGTGGGCGGTGTGATGTGGAATTGCCCGATCGCTGACGGAGATGTAGCACCTAGATTCCGTGTTAGAAAGATAAGTGGTGGGGAGGTGAGCTTGCCTCACCTCGGCTCGTTGTGATCTGTTTCCGTTGTCATTTGCATAAATGGTCGTGGTCGGTTTTGGTTGGCATTGTCGTTGGCTGTTGCCAGATCGCGGATGGAGACGTAGCACCTAGATTCCGTGTTAGAAAGATAAGTGGTGGGGCCTCACCTCAGCTCGTTGTGATCTGTTTCCGTTGTCATTTGCATTAATGGTTGTGGTCGGTTTTGGTTGGCATTGGCGTTGGCCGTTGCCAGATCGCGGACGGAGACGTAGCACCTAGATTCCGTGTTAGAAAGATGGGTGGTGGGGCCTCACCTCAGCTCGTTGTGATTTGTTTCCGTTGTCGTTGGCTGTTGTTCGTGCTTGTGGGCGGTGTGATGTGGAATTGCCACATCGTCATTGCAATTGGGGGCGGTCGAAGGATGGTTGTTGTTTGTCACGTCGCCATTGGCGACGTGGCCCCTGCGTCTCTTGTTAAAAAAGTAAAGAGGAGACTAGTCAGATGGCTCACCTTGCTGTCTATCGTTTGTCATTCTCCATCTGTTGTTGTTTGCCACGTCACCAACAGCGACGTGGCCCCCCTGTGTGTTGTGGTAAAAGACGATAAGCAAAGGGAGTTCAGATGGCCCACCTTGAGTAACATGTGCAGTGATGACGACATGCATCGTCACCGTCTGCACGTCCCAGGTGGTTGTCGTTGTCATTGGGGTAGGTTGTTGTTTGTGACGTTGAGGCCTGAGGTGCAATAATGGTTGGGTGACTGGTGGCTACCACTTTTATCATATAAAACAGGTAACTGCCTATAGGTCCCTGTGTATCCATCCACACTCTTTATGATAGGGAATCATTACTGTTACCATGTTTTTTCATTATCATAAAGGCTGCGCTTTTTCATTAAGTGTAGGCAAGGTTTTGGGCCTCCCTCATAAGGTAGCCTGTGGTTATCATTACCAATTTCATATCTTTTCAAAGCCATATCATTGTGATTTTCATTAGTTGTCTGGCGAGTATCATTGGATATTTCATTAGCTACATGGGTGATATCATTTTGCGATTTTCAATGGTTACTTTGGCAATATCATTGGAAATTTCATATGCTACTTGGGCAATATCATTGCGATTTTCATAAATTATGTGGCCAGTATCATTGGAAATTTCATTAGCTGGTTGTGCAATATCATTGGCAATTTCATTAGCTACTTGGGCGACATCATTGTGATTTTCATTAGCTACTTGGGCAATATCATTGCGATTTTCATAAATTATGTGGCCAATATCATTGGAAATTTCATTAGCTGGTTGTGCAATATCATTGGCAATTTCATTAGCTACTTGGGCGACATCATTGCGATTTTCATTAGCTACTTGGGCAATATCATTGTGATTTTCATTGGCTCCTTTGGCAATATCATGGGAAATTTCATTGGCTACTTGGGCAACATCATTGCGATTTTCATTAGCTACTTGGGCAATATTATTGGCACAAAAGCTTAGATTTACACTACAAAGTTAGAGTTAAGGTCAAAAGGTTATCTTGACTACAAAGTTTGTAGTGTCTGCTTTTTGTCATTAGAAAAGTTTGTAGTGACCGCTTTTTGAGACTACAAAAGTTTGTAGTGTGCGCTTTTTCATTAGAAAGGTTTGTAGTGTCCGCTTTTTTTGTCATTACAAAGGTTTGTAGTGTGCGCTTTTTCATTAGAAAAGTTTGTAGTGACCGCTTTTTGAGACTACAAAAGTTTGTAGTGTGCGCTTTTTCATTAGAAAAGTTTGTAGTGTCTGCTTTGTTTATCATTACAATGGTTTGTAGTGTGTGCTTATTCATTAGAAACGTTGGCAGTGTCTGTTTTTTGGGACTACAAAATCTTGTAGTGTGTGCTTTTTTATTAGAAGAGTTTGTAGTGTCTACTTTTTCATTTAAAAAAGTTTGTAGTTGACATGTAGATTATGGTGTCTCCATCTATGTTATGGGGATGAGGTTGGAGGATTGCCATCATATGCCAGTGCTGCAGCATTAGTTTTTGGCATCATCCACAAGTTGTCTTTCACCTTGGGACTCAGCCTTTCATATTACTACCTACTGTCATATCTTAAAACATAATTGTAAGTTCATGTGGGGATATGGCTGAAGGATTGACATGACATCACCAGTTTTTGACATCATGACCAAGTTGGCTCTCACACTGTCCCAAGCATAGTCAACTTTGATACAGCTCTTTGAGGGCTATAGGATGATGAGTTGATTCATCCTTGGAGGTGTCTTTGAGTCAGGTCATGTTGTAAGTTGAGCATGTATTGAGTAGGTATCAACATGAATAGCCTCCTCTAGCTTGATAGCCAACTTGGGAATGATGTGAGAGACTGATGATGTTGCAATAGCAATATGTAAAGTCATGTCAATCATTCAGCCATATCCTCACATGAGGTATCAATATGAAAGGCTGAGTCCTAAGGTGAAAGACAACTTGTGGATGATGCCAAAAACTAATGCTGCAGCACTGGCATATGATGGCAATCCTTCAACCTCATCCCCATAACATAGATGGAGACACCATAATCTACATGTCAACTACAAACTTTTTTAAATGAAAAAGTAGACACTACAAACTCTTCTAATAAAAAGGCACACACTACAAGATTTTGTAGTCCCAAAAAACAGACACTGCCAACTTTTCTAATGAATAAGCACATACTACAAACCATTGTAATGATAAACAAAGCAGACACTACAAACTTTTCTAATGAAAAAGCGCACACTACAAACTTTTGTAGTCTCAAAAAGCGGTCACTACAAACTTTTCTAATGAAAAAGCGCACACTACAAACCTTTGTAATGACAAAAAAAGCGGACACTACAAACCTTTCTAATGACAAAAAGCAGACACTACAAACTTTGTAGTCAAGATAACCTTTTGACCTTAACTCTAACTTTGTAGTGTAAATCTAAGCTTTTGTAGTCTAAGTCCGACTTTTGTAGTCTTTTATAGTCTATCAGTAAACTTTGTAGTCTAAGTCTGACTTTTTTGTAGTCTATCAGTAAATTTGGTAGTCTTTTGTAGTGTATTAGTAAACTTTGTAGTCTTTTGTAGTCTATCAGCAAACTTTATAGTCTAAGTCTGACTTTTGTAGTCTTTTATAGGGTATCAGTAAACTGTGTAGTCTAAGTCCGACTTTTTTGTAGTCTATCAGTAAATCTATATCTGACTCTTATAGTAGAGCATGCACCTTCCTTTTTTGGTCATTTTTCCCACGATACAATAATTGTAGCCCTTTCTTTTAGCTTTCTGAATATACTGAAATTATGTTATTTGGTTTTGTTTTCATGGAGAAAAACACAAAAAACAAAAAAAAACGCGACACTTTTGACATTCATTTACCTCATATCTCCACAACAGGAGCACTTCAGAACATAATTCAAACAGATTTGGGAAGCTACAGTGCAGGGCTACAACTTTGGTTTTTTGACCCCTTTTGGAGTTTGGTCATGTGACCACTCTCCTGATTACTAAAAATTGCCAATAGATATTGCCCAAGTAGCTAATGAAAATCACAATGATGTCGCCCAAGTAGCTAATGAAATTGCCAATGATATTGCCCAAGTAACTAATAACATTTCCAATGATATTGCCAAAGGAGCTAATGAAAATCGCAATGATATTGCCCAAGTAGCTAATGAAAATCACAATGATATTGCCCAAGTAACTAATAAAATTTCCAATGATATTGCCAAAGGAGCTAATGAAAATCACAATGATATTGCCCAAGTAGCTAATGAAAATCGCAATGATGTCACCCAAGTAGCTAATGAAATTGCCAATGATATTGCACAACCAGCTAATGAAATTTCCAATGATACTGGCCACATAATTTATGAAAATCGCAATGATATTGCCCAAGTAGCATATGAAATTTCCAATGATATTGCCAAAGTAACCATTGAAAATCGCAAAATGATATCACCCATGTAGCTAATGAAACATCCAATGATACTCGCCAGACAACTAATGAAAATCACAATGATATGGCTTTGAAAAGATATGAAATTGGTAATGATAACCACAGGCTACCTTATGAGGGAGGCCCAAAACCTTGCCTACACTTAATGAAAAAGCGCAGCCTTTATGATAATGAAAAAACATGGTAACAGTAATGATTTCCTATCATAAAGAGTGTGGATGGATACACAGGGACCTATAGGCAGTTACCTGTTTTATATGATAACTAGTGGTAGCCACTAGTGATAAAAGAAACTGTGATCAAAGAACTTTGCATTTAAGAGACCAAGTTCGCAGAAAGACATACTTTGTTCTATTGAACTATTCTAAACCACACCTTATAATAAAAACCCGTTTTGAGACGAAATCTCTTGAGACTTGAACCTAAGAAGACAAAAGTGGTATTTCTTAATACCAAAGGCCCTCGAACTCATGCACTGAGATTGTGATAGTGTGTGTGTGTGTGTGTGAGTGAGTGTTTAGGTGTTTAGGGTTTTCCCGACGCGCTTGATCCTTGTTCGTGTGTTTCGCACTTTCACGGTCATCCCCATGCAACGCGTATCAGCGGCCAGCTCCCCATCTCTTTTACGTCAGTCTCAATCGACAACGATATCCGGGGGAAAGTTCAACAATGCTGCAGGAGACCATAATGGACTCGTCGTCAATATCTGTATGACCTTCCAAACGCTACAATGATACAGTGCTGATGGAAATCTTGATTTAACAGATCAGGGAGGGCAGATATACCCAGGCAACCAATTGGTTAGAAGGTCCTTGTCATGGAAGTTATTGAACTAAATGATTTTCCCTCCAAGCCATTGGCCGGTGGCAGCTAGTTGGACCATCTCCATCGAAGAGCGAGATCCATTCCTCCGCAGCAGTCGCACTGGGATTGACTACACTCTTCCCACCATACTTACCGCTGAACCAGAATCCGAGGATCCCACCGATTCAGTCGTTTCGTCCATGCTCGAGGTCTTCATCCCCCATCACTCCCGATGGCAGAAAGTCCATATACGATACAAAGACGCATGGTCCGAGAAAACTGGGTTCACTTCACTGCCCAAGGACACCTTGTTTCCCTTGCTCGAACTATACTTGGAGAAAAGTTACTGGCTGGAACAAGACGACATGGATTGCATCACATCCACGATGCTCTCTGCACCACGACTTCATTCCGTCAGTTGACTGAGCCAGAAACCGTTCACGACGCTCACCTTTCCCTGGGCACAGCTCACGCACTTCTGGCTGAGCCACATCATTTCGATGACTGAGGGTCTCCGCATCATCACATTCTACCCTCAGCTCACATCTCTAGAGCTAACACTCATTCTTCCCGTCCAAGTTACAACCACAAACGGCTCTGGCCCAATTGTTCACAACAATCTACAACGCCTCCATCTAAGCACGGCGGGCGACCTCGGATTTCTCTTTGACAAGCTGACACTACCAGCTCTGGAAGACCTCTCACTCTCTGAGGTTCACGGTGCCTTTCCCAACATTACCCCCGCACACATCAGCCACTGGCCACAATCCCAGTTCCTTGTATTCCTCCTTCATTCTGTGTGCACTGTCAAACACCTCATTATACAAGAGTGCGATATCTCTGCGGAGGAGATGCTGGAGTGCCTTGCACATCCTCAAATATCAA
Organism: Laccaria bicolor S238N-H82; assembly: GCF_000143565.1. Taxonomy (NCBI): domain Eukaryota; kingdom Fungi; phylum Basidiomycota; class Agaricomycetes; order Agaricales; family Hydnangiaceae; genus Laccaria; species Laccaria bicolor. Next base: position 1,812,395 of record NW_001889873.1, on the reverse strand, counting down.
CATGGTTGGATTCGCTGTCTATCACGGAGGAACATCAAAGGCATTTATGCGTGACGGAAGAGGCATTGAGGCGATTGACGTGTATCACCTTCGGAGAAAAGGTTCTGCATAGTTGGGACGATCTGCCAGCGGAGGAGACCATTACTGAGACGCTCAGTCCGAATCTCAGCACCATCAAGCTATGGGGATACATTTCTGCCCAGGATGGGAGAGTGGCGGATATGGTTGAGTCGAGGTGGTTATTGGCCGAGAATTGCCCCATTAAGCAATTGAAGATGGCGGTCATTGGGCTCTTTGCTGACGCATGTCATACGGATGATTGGGCTCGGTTGCAGGCATTGAATCGGAAGAGGTTTGGGATCACGTATCTTCAACTATAATATGATGGTGCGTCTATTTTGATTTCTGTCATATGCATACGCGCACACGTTCGAAATTTAGGTTCCTCGTTGCGAGCTTTTGAAGTACATCCATCACCAGAAAAAAACTACTAGAAAGAACCTTGTGCAATCTCTCTTGCAAATGAGCCAGTGCCAGGAGGAAAAGACCAATACATCCCAAGCCCATCAATGGCGTCTTGAGCGTCTCCCCTGTTCACCAATCCAGCATCCACCAGATCCAGTACAAAGATGGAGAGCCAGTATCGACATCCTTCACCCACCGGAGCGAACCTGTACACGTCCCTTTTCTTTGTAATCAAGACATCTAGAACCGTCGCCACACTACAGCCCTCACCAATCACAGGAAGCGATTTGTGAAAGATGTTGTAGGCGTCATAATTGACCTGTTCTGTGTCAAGCATGACCATCACAACATCGTTACCGTCTGGAGCGACGTCAACGTGGACCGAGGAAGTTGGTGATGTTTCGAGGTACATACATGGTCCAGTGGTTGGTGGGTTGTTGCCCGTCGCTACCAGAGTTGTCCTCGTTTGGGTGGGCGATGAAGTGGATGTGGAAGATGGGGAGGGGGAGGTTGGTTTTGGAGAATTGGCTGATTCCCCAGTGGTCGTTTACAGTGTTGAAGATGTGGTTTCGGACTTTTTCTCCGACCGAATTCGATGTTAGTGTGTTAAGACGCATGGTATGGTTGTTCTGTGAAAACTTTAGGTCGGCTCGAGTATACATAAAACTTTAGAAGAAACATACTTACCTAGAGATACTCGAATCCCGGGGTGATTCTTCGCTGTCTTTGTAAAAGATGAATAGAATAAACTCTCGTAAAGGGAGGATGAGGATGGTTTCTGTTGTGTCGTGGATGGGGAGCAGTGAGTCTGAGCAGTCATAATATGCCAGTTCCGCCATGATGTATGGTGCATGAGTCGTCGTGGCACTGAATGAAAAGGTTGACTCTGAGATCTGGCTTCGAAAAAAATGCCATTGAGTTGGTTGTTTGGTAAAAGGCATCGGCGTGGACCCAGATATCAGATCAAATTCACTCAGTTTCCTCTCTTCCAACTCCGAGTCCTATCAGCTACGATAAATCCTTTGTCCCATCCACTAGCACCAAACACTTCTTTCCGCACCTCGAACTTCAAGCCTTTCACTTGCAAAACCCCTTGAACACTCAACCAAAATTTCCTCTGACGTCCCAGCGTATGTGACCCTCGAAAACTACGACGGGAATGTAGTATCAGATCAGACCTTCCAGTGGCCAACAGCCTGCAGCTTCCAAGCAGCTTCACCCGGTTACAGACTTCTGGCAGTACGAAGATGCTACGGTCTCATGGACTCCCTTCTACCCATGGCTACGCCCAAACAGATGGTTCGTGGGCGATATTTAAACTGGACGAAATAATGCCCGGCCGTCATGGACCGAAAAAGACTGGAACTAGTGAAGCCTGGTCGGATAGATCATCTTGAAAGAAGGTGGCTATTGTTACTTATTGGCGCTATTGCAGATCATGGACTCAATTTTTCTTCGAGATGGAGGTTCAGTTCTGTAGGCCTGACACAGGAAACGTACCGACGGCGGGCGTTGACGGTTTCGAACACGCCGGAAGGGGTGAGTTCTCGATCCTATTCATCGTCAATGGGACTCAGCGAAGACTTTATAGAGACCCGCAAATGAATACCGCGAACGCACGCGAGACCGCGACAGAAAATGTTTAATAACAGGTCTCGAATCATACACCTGGACCCAATCACGCGCAGCCCACAACACTCATCTTTCTGGAGTAAGCAGTTTGAAATACCTTAATCTTACCCCTACTTAACCGCTCTGAACCCAAAAGTGGCTTCATAAAAGGTTCTACGAGCACATCAATGACCCCGGCGGCACACCCTCCCTTCAAGCTCAAGTTGATCAGCTCGGCAGACCTACCAACAAATCAAAAATCGACTCAATCCAAAACGTCTTCCTACTCCGCGCAGACCTCCATGAAAGCTGGGACGACTTCAAGTTTGGCATCAACCCCGATGTACGTCTTCTCGAGGTCTTCACTTCACAGGGAACTTGGGAATGCTAAGGCGGCTACCGAATCACTGCATTCATCCATGGCTTGGGCGATATCCACGGTTTATTCCTAGGCCCCAATCATATCTCGAATCCGCACATACGACCACTTGATCTTCTATGTATGCAAGAATCACTTCTTTCAATGCGTCTTGAAGAACATGAAGGGTGCAGGGGAGCCAACATCGGACTATGAAGATGCCTTGGGTGATGGCGGGTTCGACTCATCGAGGCAAGATTTCTGGGGAGATGCTCAAGGCAGAAAGGCACGAGGTAGGGCTTCGCAACCGACTTTTTGGACACCAAAGTAAGGTACTACAGACGGTTTTGGGCAGTTAATTTATCATCATAGTATTATGTATGCCTACCAGATAGTAGATTACCCAGCATCGTTGCGAATCAGACTTTTCTTGCAGCCATGATATAATTTTCGTCGTAACTTCGGGGATGTTCATAAACAGGATCCCTCCTCCGGCTGTCCAAAGAAACGATATCATTACAGCACTTCCATGAGATTCAACGTCTTTTTTTTTACAGCTTACCTTATTTGGCTTGGGGATGCAAGAATTGCACGTCGAGCGTCGAGTTATGTAGGTGAAAACGTAGAGCAGACCATGCCTGTCACATGAGCTTGTGCAGGTCACACGTCACAGGAGCCACATTGATTCAAGATCAATGTGGCTCTCTTCATGATGGGGGTTCGGTCGGTTTTCGTGGGCCAAAGAAACCTTGCAAAGTGATGGTCGTGTAGCAGGGCTCCGAAAGCCCCCCCCCGCATCATTTTGCCTCATAACAGCGACCACATACACTGAAACGGTTTTGTGTTGAGATAAAGCCGCAAAAACTTCCACTTGTCCACATTTTGTTTGTTACCACAGCCAAAACGAAGGATCGTAAAGCCCGTTGCAGATGTTGTACATCAAGCGATGGGGTATGTTCACCCAGATAAACATATTTCTTTTGAAATTTGTGTGCCATGGTGGCGGCCCGGTACTTGAAGCCTTCCCCCGCTAGACCATTTCCTATACAGCGGTTTCAGTGCGAAATGACTCGAGCATAAGTATGAAGCCCACCATGACTTAACAATTAGTCACTGCCAAATAGTGTGAGATAACTCAAAGAAGTACCTTGGATGATGAGCGCTAACTCTCAAGGGGCTCCAGTCCGACCGCTACGAGCTTACTCTTGCCTACTTGAACAAATTAACGTTGCCCGGGGCTTGTGAAGGGCAAACGGCAAGTCCAAGTTGTGCGATATCATCGGTGACTTTTAGCTTGATAACGTCGTACATAGCAGTCGTAAGACTTTCGATGAGAGCTGAATTATCAAGCCATGCTGGTAGTTGGCATCACTCATGAGCGCTGAGTGAAGTGTGCTGGTAAGTCCACAACGAGTCAAGGGGGGAGCGGGATTTGAATCTGCCATATGGGGTCGGTTGGTTAGTCCGGCTGGCAGGCTGTTAAAAATTTTCTATTTTAAGTACCAATTTTGGGTAATTTACAGGCTGGGTGAGCTCAGATTGGACTGGTGCACTTTCTGAGGTGTTTTGCATGCTGTCCTCACTTACCAAGTGGGATATTTCCTAGGATGACCCTTTCAGAAGCATTAAGTGCTATTTACACTTAGAATTTTTAAGAAACCTGGTATACAATATATGATTTGACAATATTTGAGACAGCAAAATCATTATCTGGCAACATTGTGAGGCAAAAGTCCCTTCATGCACAATTGGTCTTCAAACCTACTACAAGTGACACAAAGGAAGTAAGCAATGCACTGAGAACAAGCAGGAGAGCAAGAGAGAGAGAAAAGTGCAGAAAAGCAAGGAAGGCAAACAACAATGCAAAAGTTCTTCACTGCAGGAAGCACATACACCTGCACCATCAGTATCTACAGCCCAGCTCCTTGTGAACCCTATCAGACTCCATGCATCAACCACAACATGCACCTTGGGTTTGAGGAAGGGCCAGCAAATGAAGGTGTGCAGTGTAGATAAGATGGTGGCTAACACGACACCCAAAAAATGCCCAAAACATGTGGTCTATTTATAGATTCTACCTATATATGGAAGGTTATTCACACGCCTGGTTGGTTAGTCCAGCCATAGTGGCGTTATGAAAAAAATTAACATGATATATTAAATTAAAATTGTGCTCCCCCTTGCAACGAGTGTTCGAGGACGACTGAGTAAGTACCTCGCCTTCCCAACCAGCTGGCCCAGCTCTCCCCCGCTCATGAAAGTTGATTTTTTGGCCGCCACGTAACGCGAATGATCAAGTGAGAACACAGTTCGCCCTTCGACATTTAAATTGCCTCATAACTTGACAAGGAGAGCAGGAAGACGACTGAGAGGAACATTAAGTGTTTTTAATCAATTTTCGTGGTCCATCCTCGAGGTTGTGGGTAAAATATAATCTAAAAACGATTCACATGAAAGCTGAAGGAACGCTGATAGGAAATGACATACATGGACACGGAAAAAGTTCTTTCCACGGAAATCAGAGCCAAACCAGAGCTGGGCCTTTCAAACATTGTCAGGAGATTGCTGGAGATTTGTTCAACGACGAAGAATGAGACACCCGTGGTTGTGATTGTTGGTGGCAAGAGACAAGCATGCGTGCTGAACTCGACCACAACAATTACTCGCCGACAAGGGGTACCCAGAAAAAATTCCCTGTACATGGGGTTGTTTTATTTCGATAAGGACTCATAGACACCACCCTAGTGTTGCCGCAATGTAATGTACATTAAGTTTAATGTCAACCTTAAGGCGCATTATGCCTATATTTGGTGGCTTCAAGGGGCTTTAAGATGAGGCAGTGTAGGGCTGGGAATTGCGGGGAATTGCCGACACCGTGGTCGCGCCTTGAAAAAAGCTTGAAGTGACGTCATTGGAATAGGCGCGCTGGCCTCAGTGTTGTGCGTTCTAAGTAGTAGTCGACGCGTCGAGAAGTAGCAGTCGCGCTGAGGTCAAAAACCATCAGGACTCTTTCTAAGGCCGTTTATAAATTAGCACAGCCTGTACAGGAGAGATGGCTACATATGTGCAATATAGTATCGCCGCGCCCAAACACAAAAAGCCAGCCACAGATCCCAACATGCAAAAACCTCCAAGAAAGCCTGAGGGACGTAAAGCGACGGCAAAGAATTTGACAGCAGCAGAGCCAGGGCCACTTTACGGCGTTGGACCTGCAGACTTGAGCGAAACAACTTTGGATCACTGATAACGCGACGTGCGGCACGCAAGAGATCTACCGCTTTTGCCACAAGTGTCATCTGGTATTTCATGCGCTCATTTCAATCGAAGAATCCATCCCACTTGATGAGTCTCCGTTTCCAACTGTGATGTGCCCAAGACTTATTGTAAGGCCAGCCTGCTGGAGGAGTATCAACAGCCTGAGGTTTCTCGAAAAATGGCACCAACTCCTACTCCAATTGCAACCTCCGTCACGTGGACAAGACCAACGGCGTCGCACGCTGCACTTGCACAAGTTTCTATTAACCTCTATCTAAGTAGTTTATGTATATTGTTCGTAGTCCTCTTACTAGTTTTGTGACGGTCTTGTACATTTCCAAATTTGGAGGGTGCTTTAGGGTCCCATTAAGGTACTTTAAGGCCGGAAAAATCCGGCCTTAAATTCCATCAAGCATCCATTGCGGCAACACTACACCACCCCCCTCCCCTAGCCTTCCTAAAAAGGAAATAAATCACATGTTTAAAAAAACAAATACAACTTTAACAACCATCTACACCCTACGCCAACGCTTGCGTGTAGAGACCCTACCTCCAGCATTCGCCTTGCAGTCGTCATCGTAAAACCACCCTCTAGCGGGTCTCTCACTGAGACCACGAAAAGTTAGGTGATACTGCAATTATATTAGTATTTATTCTGTTATCACAAGGTTGCATGCACCACAGCGAAGCAAATCTTGTTCCTCAACTACTGTCTCGCATCCTTCATCTGCGCAAATCCGATTGGCCATGATTTCCTGTACAACAGTAGTCAGATTACGCTTGCGACGAGGTCGCGCTCCTGGTTCTTGTGAAGTTTCTTTCAAAAAAAGTGTTTAGATTGGTTCGAGAATAAAATTGAGACATACCATCATTGGTTGAGTTCTTCGGCATTTTCTGCTGCTTCCAAATCAGCCTCATCAACTTGCTGGATGTCAGACATTGCTATCGGATCAGCCGTCGCTTCAGAGTCACTAGCAATGGGATCTTCGTTGTCATCAGAACCTTTTTGTGGTCGGAATGGCTGCAGCTTTGCGAACGTTCGTCTTATGAGCGGCGCTATCGATGTGTTTGGTCCAGTTCTTCTCGCTGGCGAAGCTGAGTCCTACGGAGATATTTCACTCTGGACACCATCGAGTACTTGACGCGTCATGCTCGGATGGTTCCTATTGATAGTTATTAATGGCTGGGCAAACCCTGTAAGTGGACAGAAGCATACCTTTTGGTGCCTTTTTGATTTTGGCATGGCTGGTGGTGCTACGGCAAGCATACCCATATATCTGAAAAAACATGGCAGAACGGAAGTAAATGTGTATGGACTCACCCGTGCAATGTGCTGCAATGCCAAAGCTGCATAGCACAAAATCTGCTTGCAGACCATTGAGCTTCTTAAGTTAGCACAAATTAGACATTTAGCGGGAGGAGGAGGAGGGCCAAAGGTAAGCACTCACGTTAGAACGATGCAAGGAATGACGATGGCAGTGTGAACCTCCATCAGGAAAATCATGGGCACTTGATTTTGCCAGTTAGTATTTGTCATGTCAAAACAACGTGACACTGCCTTGGCACCTTTGATAATGCTATATATAGGTTCAACGATGATGCGTAAAGTAGGCAGAATATGGTAAGCATTGTGCAACAATTTCAGTCGTAGGCCCAACGAATGAACTATTATAAGCCATCGATAAAATTCTGCATTAGTCTGCTAAATTCTCGCAATCCTGATAGCCTAGTTACAGAAAGAGGCTATCAGCTGAAATTCCGGCAGACAATGACAAAGGAAAATAATTTTCAACCTGCTTTCCAGACCTCCTACCGTGACTTGCCAATATTCTATAATTGGTCACAAGGAGGATATAAACATTCTGTTACCAGGCCAAAAACATAAATTGTGGAGGACTTTGAGGTCTTTATTGTCCCCCACTGATTCCTGCAGGATTCCTGAGGATTCCTGAGGATTCCTGAGGATTACCAGGACTCTATATTGGCTGATGTGCCAGCCAATTTTTTGAGTCCTGTGGGGGTCCATTCCTGAGGACTGAAGACAGTCCTCAGGATTTTCGGACAGGACTAGTCCCAGGAATGATGCATTTGATGAGTCACATGACCCATGAGCATGTGCTTGGATACATCATGTGATGTGATGCATCACGTGCACATATTTGTTGATGATAGTTCTCATATATGACACGTCACGTCACCTCTCTCTTTCCTCTCCACCCACAACCTCGCCCACCACGACCACCACGACCACCACGCAACAGACAACGACGACGACGACGACGACGACGACATCGACGGACGACGACAACGACGACTACGACGACGACAACGACAACGATGGTGGTGCCCAACAAACGGCGCCACCACCAAACGGCTGACGTGGCACACCCCATCCGGGTGTGCCACGTCGACGGCGATTTTATCGACGACGAACGCCCACGACCCCGCGACGAGGGACGACAACCCCACCACCATGTTCCACCACCACCACACACCACCACGACAGCTCACACACCGACGCCGACGAGGAAACGGCGGTGGCGCCCAACAAACGGCGCCACCACCAAATCGCTGACGTGGCATGCCCATCCGGGTATGCCACGTCGACGGCGACTTTTTCGACAACGAACGGAACCCCACAACCACACCACCACCACCTTCCGCCACCACCCACGAACGACGAGCGCCCACGGACAACGAGCGCCCACGGACAACGACGGTCCCCCCACCCACGGACGAATGACAAACGCCCACAGACAACGACCACCCACGAGCGCACACGGACGACAACGAGCCCCCCATGCACGACGGCCCCCCATGCACGACGACGCCCCATGCACGGACGACGATGCCCACGAACGGACGACGATGCCCACACACGACGACGATGCCCACGCATGGACGACGCCGACGACCCCCCACCCACGAACGACGAGCGCCCGCGGACAACGAGCGCCCACGGACAGACACGACCCCCCCCAGCACTGCCGACGAACGGCAAACGAGGCTGCCACCGACGAGCGGCAATGAGTGCCCACCCCCAGTATGTCCCCCCTCCATTTCTATCCTTCCTTCCTGTCTGTCCCCTCCCTATCTGTCCTTCCTCCCTCTCTGACCCCCCCCTATCTGTCC
>NW_001889873.1:1794660-1798721 GCF_000143565.1 Laccaria bicolor S238N-H82 | reverse complement strand
CAGTATTGGATTGGCCACGTTTCCGGCCTCGTTTGGGGGGAGAATTCACCCCAGCTTGTAAAGATCAAAGTTCTCTTGCACTCATAGCAGTAGACAGCAAGATTAGAAGGTATAAGAGCCAAGTGGGACTGCAAGAACAAAGGGGACAGGAAGCAAGATGAAGGGGGAAGGGAAGAAAGACATGGGAACTTAGACACACACAGCTAGGGTTGAGGGTTTCTTTCAGATGTCTATTTTCAGTAATTAATCAAAATTTCAAAGTAAGAGGCAGTGTGAAAATGCCGCCTCATTTTGATTCTAAGTATGTACAGGAGATGTAAGCCAGGCAAACAAACAAGACAGCAGGTGGGATTAGTGTTCGCAAGTTCAGTTCAGTCCGGTTTTTTGCCCCCAAAACGCGCAACCGTGGACCGCAACCGGTCTAGGACCGACCCAGATATTGACGGAACCGAACCGAACCACCTAGGACCGGTCTATTTCGGTCTATGGAGCCGGTTCAGACCGATCCAGACCGGTTTTTTTGCGTATAATTTATTATACCAATATAAACCATTTGTATCTTGACTATTATTACTCTGAAAAATAAACGGGTTGTATGAAATAGTAAAGCATGTAAATACCCGTCATTCTACCAATTTTGAAGAGATTTAATGAAGATTTGACATAGCTATGACTGAAACCGAATTACATCTCGTAGAGGCTTGGGTAAAATATGGATTTGGTTATATCTTTCTCAATTCTTAACCGTTTTTGATGAAACAAAAACCCAATAAAAGGTAATAAACGTGGTTAAAAGGGTACGTAACGCACGTGACCGTTTAACCGGTTGCAACCGATCAAAACCGGTCTTTGAACAGTTTTAAAAGATTTTCGAAATGAGGCAACTGGCAACTGGACCAACCCCAAATTGGGGCAACTGCAACCGAAAAAAAGACCGGACCATGGTCCGGTCCAGTTCGGTCCACCGGTTTTTTGCGGTCCTATGGACTGAACCTTTAAACACTAGGTGGGATTCCTGCTGTCTCGTTGTGTTCTGGGGTTCAGGAATTTACTGTAAAATGAAATACAGAGGCATGCCTCGTTGGTATTCTAGGGAAATGCATGAAAATTGTAAAGTAAGCCGTTGACGTTGGGCGGTGGGCGTCTGCGATGGGCGGTGGGCATTTGCGATGGGCGGCGGTGGGTGTTGTTGATGGGCAGTGGGCGTTTGCGATGGGCGGCGGTGGGTGTTGTTGATGGGCGGTGGGCATCTGCGATGGGCATTTGCGATGGGCGGTGGGCGTTTGCGATGGGCATTTGCGATGGGCGATGGGCATTTGCGATGGGCGGTGGGCGTTATGGGTGGTGGGCATTCATTTACGGGTGGTTGTTGGGTGGGCTGTGGGCGTTGTCGTCGTGAGCGGTGGGCGGTCGGCGCCGTTTCGTGGGCATTTGGCACTGGGTGAGCGATGGGTGTTGTTCGTGGGCGTGGGGTTCTCATTTGTGGGTGTCGTGTAGTAATTTGTGGGCGGTGAAGCCTCGTGGGTGCTCGTGTTCGTCTTCGGGTGCTAGGGTTGTCATCTGGGGGGCATGGTGGTGTGTGTCATTCAAAATGGGATGGGATGGGGGGAATTGACTTACTAGAAAGCGACGACGATGAACGACGTTGTTCGTTCGTCGTCTAGTTGCCACATTGCGTGGCAATGGGAACTCCCTCCCCCCCCCCTCATGTCGCGTTCATCGTGTGAAGTTGGTGACGTGGCGCTTGGTGATGTGGGCGTGGTGGATTGTGGTGGGCGTGGGCGACAGATGCAGATGGCGTCGAGCGACAGGGATCGTGGTGGTCACGATGAGCGGTGGTGGTGACGGACGTGTTTGGCGGCGGTGACGAGCATGGTGGTGGTGGGAGGAAGAGGGTGGTCGTGTTTGGTGAGCATGATTGCCAAACAGATATTATTTGTTATCCATCGGAAATAAACAAACTATAATACATAACAAAACAATAAAATAACTAGATTGCAGTTCCTGCCCATTCCGGGGAATGCTATTCCTGCCCATTCCGGGGAAGACCATTCTGGGGAACATTCCGGTGTACATTCCAGAATCCACCGGAATGGAACACACCAGAATAAACAATTTAGCAGGGCCTTCTGCTAAATTCCATTCCACCGGAATGACTGGATTCCTGCAGGAATAGGGGGGGCACTGATAAGACCTCAAGGCGATCCCCACCGCCCTTTTGACGATGGTCGTGAACAGCTGATGATGCTACTAACCTTCTGTTATGTGCTGTGAATGTAAGGCAGAGGCATCTACGGGTTCAATGTCGCGTATTCCTCGCTTTTCATTCAACGGATTCAATAGCAACCAGCTATTGCTCAAGTGCTCGCAGGTGATACCGTCACATCCTCTGACAGTCACACCGAGCGCCTTATCAGACAAAGCATGTTCCGAGCGCTAAGCACCTCCCTTTCACTAAAACCACCATGTCTACCGCGAGGGGTAGCTCAACGGGAAGGCCTAGCATTGAGATTACAGGTAACCTCCCAGGTTTTTGCCCCCAGGTCAAATATCTGACACCCATTGACTAGAAATCTGTGTTTCATCCCAGCGGTCCAACTTTCGATTGGATCGTTCGAGCGGGAATCACCTTGTCTCCTGAATGCAAAGACCCACAACTTTGAGTTGTCATCCCCCTGGTGAGCCGATGATCATGTGTGCCATTGGACGACAAACCCAATCAAAGCAGTCAACTTTCTGTTTCAGAGCCCCTCTATCTGCAAGTCCGATTCCATGGATTGTTTCATGCTGCGTCGAAGAGCAAGATACCTCTCGATGAACTGCTAAGCAAGGTTGGCCCCACTTCTCCGGAAAACAAGGCAAGTGCCTCCCTGCTGCAATCGCTACTGTCTTGCTGATGCGGGACTTTCTACGCTAGAATGGTCAAAATCATTTGACAAGTTCGATGTCGTCCTGAAGTTTAGCCAATACGCAGGGTTGTATGCACTTCTTCCCCAAATGCAAAAACATCTGCCTAATGCAGGTGCTATCAATCTTAGAATGCTTTAACCAAGGCGGAACCTCCGACGAGTGGCAACTTACAACCTACAACGGATGAGTTATTCAAGTTGGTCGAACGGTTAGTCTGCTTGGTCTCCGACTACTCTGACTAAACCACTAGTGGCTACCACTTTATTTCTATAACCTAGACCCAAGCCTAGAGGGTCATTTCTATAACTTAGACTTAAGCCTAGAGGCCATATCTATAATGCTTAGGATTTTTTGAAAGGCATTTCAAATGTAGGCCTGGGTATTTCATAGTGAATTTTCCATAGATACCCAGCGCATTTTCTGTGAAATTTCAAATGCAGCCCTGGATATTTCATTGCAATTTTTCAATAGAGAGCCTTGGTATTTCATTGCAATTTTTCAATAGACACCCTGGGCATTTCATTGTGATTTTTCAAATGGATCCCTGGGTATTTCATTGTGATTTTTCAAATGTATCCCTGGATATTTCATTGCAAAATTTCAATGGATACCTGGCGCATTTCATTGTGATTTTTCAAATGTATCCCTGGATATTTCATTGCAAAATTTCAATGGATACCTGGCGCATTTCATTGCGATTTTTCAATAGATACCCTGGGTATTTCATTGTGATTTTTCAATAGATACCCTTAGCATTTCATTGCGATTTTTCAAATGTATCCCTGGGTATTTCATTGTGATTTTTCAATAGATACCCTGGGCATTTCATTGCGATTTTTCAAATGTATCCCTGGGTATTTCATTGTGATTTTTCAAATGATACTCTGGGTATTTCATTGCGAATTTTCAAATGTAGCCCTGGGCATTTCATTGTGATTTTTCAAATGTATCCCTGGATATTTCATTGCAAAATTTCAATGGATACCTGGCGCATTTCATTGCGATTTTTCAATAGATACCCTGGGTATTTCATTGCAAAATTTCAAATGTAGCCCTGGGCATTTCATTGTGTTTTTCAAATGGAGCCCTGGGCATTTCATTGTGAATTTTCAATAGATACCCTGGGTATTTCATTGTGAATTTTCAAATGT
>NW_001889873.1:1785108-1791249 GCF_000143565.1 Laccaria bicolor S238N-H82 | reverse complement strand
TGAAAAATCGCAATGAAATGCCCAGGGTATCTATTGAAAAATCGCAATGAAATGCGCCAGGTATCCATTGAAAAATCGCAATGAAATGCCCAGGGTATCTATTGAAAAATGGCAATGAAATACCCAGGAATACATTTGAAAAATCACAATGAAATACCCAGGGATACATTTGAAAAATCGCAATGAAATGCCCAGGGTATCTATTGAAAAATCGCAATGAAATGCGCCAGGTATCCATTGAAAAATCGCAATGAAATGCCCAGGGTATCTATTGAAAAATGGCAATGAAATACCCAGGAATACATTTGAAAAATTGCAATGAAATGCGCCAGGTATCCATTCACATTTTGCAATGAAATATCCAGGGATACATTTGAAAAATCACAATGAAATGCCCAGGGTATCTATTGAAAAATCGTAATGAAATACCAAGGGTATCTATTGAAAAATCGCAATGAAATATCCAGGGCTGCATTTGAAATTTCGCAGGAAATGCGCTGGGTATCTATGGAAAATTCACTATGAAATACCCAGGCCTACATTTGAAATGCCTTTCAAAAAATCCTAAGCATTATAGATATGGCCTCTAGGCTTAAGTCTAAGTTATAGAAATGACTCTCTAGGCTTAAGTCTAGGTTATAGATAAAAGTGGTAGCCACCAGTCGAAGTCCTATATCTGTAGGTTTGACACAGGAAACGTACCGACAGCAGGCACTGACGGTTTCGAACACGCCGGAAGGGGTGAGTTCTCGATCCTACTACTTGTCAATGGGACTCAACAAAAACTACATAGAGACCCACGAATGGATATCGTGAACGTGCATGAGACCGTGACCAAAAATGTCTAATAACAGGTCTTGAATCATACACCTGGATGCGCAGCTCACATATTCCCTTGCACTCATCTTTCCGAAGCCCTCATCTCACCCCCGCCTTCCCCAACATAACCGTTCTGAACTCAAAGTGGCTTCAAAAAAGATTCTACGAGCACATCACTGATCCTGGCACACCCTCACTTGAAGCTCAAGTTGACCAACTCTAGGGAACTCTGGAATTTTAGGATGGCTACCGAATCACCACATTTGTCCATGACTTGGGCAATATCCACGGCTCATTCCTACACCTGGAACATATCTCAGTTCCGCACATACGACCACTTGATATTCTATTCAGGGATCATTTCTTCCAATGCGTGTTGAGGAACATGAAGGGTGCAGGGGAGCCAACATGGGACTACGAAGATGCCTTGGGTGATGGCGGGTTTGACTTGTCGAGGGAAGATATTTGGGGAGATGCTGAAGGCAAAGGAAGGCTCGAGGTAGAGCTTTCTGACGGACTCTTTGGACACCAGTAGTTACTAGTGTAAGGGACAGACAGTGAACGTATCCTCATACAGTACTAGTAACTTCGAGGATATCCATCAAAGGCGCACCCCCCTCTCTCTGTCAAATTTGTCAAAGATCTAGAGAGCGTGTCATTATTGCAGGATATAGTATCAGCTAAGTAGTCAAACACCACATTCAAGTCGACGTTGAAGAATCCAAAGAGGGAACAATATTCGTCAAACGAACATGCTCCGCATAGATGTCCGTCCCTCTCGTTCGCATCCGCCCGCAGAGATCAGGCTTGAGAAGCACAACAAAACAGTGATTCCCAATTCTGAGAGAGTATGTGCGTATTGCGTGGAGTAGAGGTTGTGTCCCAAGTCCAACCTTTTTGAATCTCAACTTCCCTTCACGTCATTCAAGCCCATGGAAACCCTGGCATTCCTCCTCACTGGAAACCTGAAATCAAGCACAACACCCTCAGCCGCACGCTGCGCCCACCCAGCATCGAGCACATTGATTATAACAGTGGAGGAAGGACTTTGCACAGCAACCACAGGATAGTGCTTCAATGTGTTCTGGTTACACCGGCGTACTGGTTGTGTATGAGCAATTGTGGCCTGTGAGCAAGGGGGTGGCGGAATGTGGAAAAGAGACCAACACTTGTTTTTTCTTTTTCAGAGTTCAGCTTGACACCCCCCCACCACCTACCTTCCTAATAGAGTATGTTTTTTTCACACTCATGTTTTATTTTTTTTTAATTTGTAAGATTTACGTGGAACAAGTCAACTTTTGAGTCAACTATGCACAGGTGGTTGGCCACCTTTTGCCTAAGCTAAACAAAATGGCTTTAAGATATGCACTTGTTCAAAGATGTATGGTAAGTAAGGACAAAATGAGACGGCGTTTCTTTCTGAGCATCAATGTATGATGAAAATCCTCAAAGGTAAATGGGGAGTTGAGGAATTGAGTTTCCGTTGTGTATGGGGTGGTGCGTGGAGCAAGGATTGCCACGGGGTGTAAACGGTCAAAAAAACCAACCAAAAATGCAAGAACTACGGCGGCGGGGACTCTAAATCCTTGAACAATTACCTTCGGATGCAATGTCATCCACGGAAATCCGTGTGTTGCTGCATCTCAAACTCTACTAAAACATCCAAAGTTCCAAAAGGCACATCGCTGACCACTTTAACCAGCAAATTGATGGGGGTCACTTTTTTTTTTTCAGCCTTCGGCCGGACCACCCCCCCACCTACCCTTGGTTCGGGATCCACGTCCTGCTACCCCCTTGCCTGTGAGTAGGCCTTAAGCAGGACTTGGTCATCACACACATCTGAGGGTGGGCATCTTAGATTGTAAAAAGGAAGCTCAAAATTCAACGGACGTACCTTTGTCACTAGGGCTGCGCACCGTCCGTTTGACGGGGACGGCCATCGATTGATGGGCGTAAATTTGCAACTCAAAAGTCAGAACGGGAACGGGCGGGCAAAAAACAGCCATAAACGGGTTGTACGGACGTTTGCCCACCCTTTCAATGTATAAATTTTTTTCACCGTTTTTCTTTTGTTTTTGGGTGCCTGGTAGATGTAAGAAGAGATATTAAGCACAAATAATAAAGATTTGGACCTTCAAACAGCAAATCATGAGCTCGAGGTGTGAATAGACCTTTTGCGGGGTTTCAATTGTGATGAGTCAGCACCATTCTGGTTGTATTTGGGCCCACCTGAAGACATTTAGCATTGACAGAGATATGCAAAAATTTAATAATAAAGCACTTCATATATTGTCAATAGATGGTACACTAATTGTGGGTAAAATCACAGAATGTGTCGATGACCCGTCTGACGGCCATTACGGCCGTCATGTGATGGATAAAAATGGGTGTTCAGCAAGCCCAAACGGAACGGGTAATTGTCCGTCAGACCCGTCTATGACAGGCACGGTGCGCAGCCCTATTTGTCATGAAGTTCTATGTTTGTAGTTGCAACTCCAGGCCATGTTAGATGAGGAGTGGAAAGGAGGAATCACAAGTGCCATAATTGTTCCGTATGCTTGTTGATTTAGTTGTCTAGGACGTTCACCTGTTCACTACCACCATAGGTCCAAACGTTGCCTTCTTCGCCGTGAATGTACGGTATTGTGCATGCACGCCGATCAAGGCGTTGAGAGGAAAGGGGCGAGCAGGATCTTGATCTTCTGGCGTACTTGAGTCATTCTCCTTTCTTTCATTATTTTTC
The DNA here is from genome assembly GCF_000143565.1 of Laccaria bicolor S238N-H82. Lineage (NCBI taxonomy): Eukaryota > Fungi > Basidiomycota > Agaricomycetes > Agaricales > Hydnangiaceae > Laccaria > Laccaria bicolor. Next base: position 1,787,687 of record NW_001889873.1, on the reverse strand, counting down.
TTCCACCTTCACAACTAAACCAGATTGTAAGTCCATTTTACAGCATTCATAATCAATAATATCTCACACTTGCAGACCAAATGGATGTCGAGCCATCGAATGGCTTAGCCATCCAAATCGACGTGATTCCCAGCTTGAGCTCTGACGGCAATTGGGGAAAAGATTTTCCCTACACCCCAGAAGAATCCAAGAAACTAAAAGAGCAAGTTTTCAGCTGCAAACGACCCCATAAATCCAGACAAGATTCCCTTGATCGTCTCACTCTCCTGCACGCCCAGTCCGAAAAGATCGCCTCCGTCGTCACCAGGCACCAACCACTCGATGCCGATTCATTTTTTCCACCTGGCCTCGCGACCCAAAGGGAAAGCCACTTTTGTCTGAAAACAGCACGCTAGGGAAGATGGTAGCCAATGAGGTACAGCACTGGGGTGCGACGCTGTTTGATTTCTACCATGTCCGACGTATGCACGATTTTGGTGGGTTGCAGTCGACATCGACCAGGAGTAAGTGGATGAAAGCGAGCGGAGAGGATTACGCAAAGGAGGAGTTGCAGCTTGCGGAGGAGGAGGAAGATCCGAAAGAGAGCTTCCCTTGTGATATCGCGAAGCTTGTTGAGGATGTTGAAATGAGGATCTCGAAGACGTTGAGCGAGTCTGAGGGGGAAAGAAAAAAGGAGGGATTTATTCGTCCTGTTGGTATTTTCTTTCTGCATTTTCCGCATCTTGTCTGACCTTTTTCTTTCGTTCTAGGAGCCATTCAATGCGACCTTCAATTCTTTGCCGATTCTTCAACAACGTCTTCCACTACACCTTCTGCCAACAACTCTCTATGTTCATGACCAGTTCCGTTTGCTTCAAGTTTGAGATGGCCGCTTCGAGGAACACCATCCTCAACCATGGTCTTCAAAACCCGACATAGTCCACACCTATAGCCATAATGCCTCTCCCACTGGCAGAGAGAAGATGGAAAAGGAACAAGAGAAACTGATCTCAGACTGTGAGGTCGAGGAAGCTCTTCGGAAGGGTGCTAAGCCTGAAGAACATTCTTCGGCATTAGCACTCTAGGGATGGCCTCATCCCTGGATCAACCAAACCCTGGGTATACGCAATGCACGAGCCTTCCTCTCTTCCCAGTTCTGCTGAAGAAGCCCATCTGCACCTCTCGCCTTCCCACCTGGCAGGCAAAGGGAATCACTCTTTCGCTTATCACACAGAGTGGGACATCCCACACGACCTCCTCGTCCCAGACGTCCTCTGCAGACAATGTGTCATTGACGAAGAACAGAAAATTATCGCTGCTGAAGACGACGTGGAAGGGGCAGACCCAAAATGGACCACTAAACACAGGGAAGTCATCCTCAAGGAATACGTCCAGCCTGAATTTGTGACGACCACTCACAAAGAACCAAACGTCAACATATTGAGGGAGCACAGAGAGCTCAACAGACTTGTCTATGTAGGTCCCATCCGCATCATCCGCACCACAGTTGGGTACCAGAATCTCGAGCAAGGTGGGAGCTGCGTCCACCTCTCGGAACAGGATAGGTTCAAACACCCTTCGTGCCACCGTCCGTGTCACGGCGAAACTGTCCATGCAGGGCGACGATCACCTGGACAGAGAGTCGCTTAAATACCAGGCATTTCCTGATCACTTTTTCCAGCATTGGAATGGGTATAACGTTGTCTCGCCGTTGCATGAGCCGGTACCTGTGGGTGCACTTGTGCCTCAGTATTATGGGCATCATGTTCCTGATAAGGATATCCCAGTGAGGAAGGAGAAGAGGGCGGCGGTGGTTGATGATGTTGGTCAGTCTGACATGGGTGATGTCGGTGGTGGGGAGGAGCTCTGTTATTGTAGTCCAATCATTCTCATGGAGAATTGTGGAAGTCTAATCGACGTTGACGCGCTTAATATCAACGATAAGTAAGCCCTACCAATCCAACATCTCATTATCACTCACCAGATTCATTCGTTTTAGACACGAATGCACATCATTAATTTTTCGGTTCCATCATGCAGGGTCGGTCCACCACTCTGTCGCGCCTCACAACATTCTCTTCCAGCCAGGTCCTTTGACTGAATTCCCCCTGTTCCGCATGGCCAACCAGCACCTAATCCTCGAGACAGGGTGTTCGATTTCAGGCTCATCGATTTCGGGAGGAGCAAGCTCTTTGGAAATTCTTTGGTACATGCGGGAGAGGAGTTCATTGTTGAGAGGACTATTGGAGTCCCGAGGACACGGGATGGAAATGAGATTCGTGCATTTGTAAAACTGTTTTTCTTGTAACGTTGAAGAATGCGAGCATGCCAGCATCATGGAGAAAGCAAAAGAAAGGTTGAATGGTGGTGTTGTCGAGAATAGCTTGCACAACATGGCAAACCCTCTTCTCCAACTAGTTGAAGGGGCAAGGACATCTCTAAGAAAGAGACGAAGTGGGCGTTCAGCAGGAAATTGTTGGGAGTGCCAAGGACGTTCAACAACGGCAAGCTAGAGGGAAGAGGAACTGAGAGGATGGTGAATGATTGATTTTTATTTGGTCGTTTTCCGCAAGTTCATTGCGAACATTCAATGACGTCTT
>NW_001889873.1:1782426-1784844 GCF_000143565.1 Laccaria bicolor S238N-H82 | reverse complement strand
AAAAGGAGACGCATCCAAATCCCGCGACTTCCTCCCACAAGACAAACAATACCTAGTAACGTGTGGTGTCCCCTGCCTCCGGCGCGCCACCTCCCTAGCCTACACAGATGCAGACAAGGACGCCGAGTGCCTCCTCTCCTTTGCTGATTCCTCTTCCCCCTCCACAGACGGCGACAACTGGGTTGAGACACACACGGGTCGGCAGGCGCATCGAACGGACTCTGCGACGAACGCAGGTGAGATTGGGGATATCCCTGATTTGGATGGGGATGGGCTGCATGGGGATGAGGAGAGGATTGTGAGGGGCTTGTTGGGTGTGTCGTTGGGTGGGGGAGGGGGTGAGGGTGTTGGGGCGGAGATGCCTGATTTGGATGATATCCCTGATATGGAGGAGGATGATTTGGAGGAGGGGGATGATGAGGCTACGGCTACGGCTGCGCCCAAGGCCTCGGTTATACCTGCTGCCGCCGGGGTTGATGCTAGGTATGTTTTGTCATTGGGTATGCTGGAAATTGAAAGAATGCTGACAATATCTTTGTAATGCCAATGTGGAAGTCGCAAAGGGGAATCTGCTTCAGGTCCACATGTACAATGTAATGACCACATACGACAAGTATTATCAGACCCCACGTGTTTGGTTGATCGGCTACAATGAGGTTCACCTTTTGCCCATTTTTCTAATACACTAGCTAACGGAAACAATAGAACTGCACCCCACCCCCTCCCAAATCTTCCAAGACATCTCAGCAGACCACGCCCAGAAAACAGTAACGATTGAACCATTCATCCACTCTGCCTCTCTCCAAGCCGCCTCCGTGCATCCATGCAGACATGCCAGCGTCATGAAGAAGGTAATAGAAAGGATGAACAACAGTGTCGTCGAGGAACAGCTCGCGCAGCGTGGTAAACCCTCAGGGAAGGACACCCCGAAGAAAGAGAAGAAGTGGCCATTCAGCCGAAAGTCGTCTGGGAGTGCCAAGGATGTTCAACAGCTTCAAGCTGGGGCTGAGGAAGAGGAGGTGGAGGGGATGAGGGTCAATTTCTATCTGGTTGTTTTCCTCAAGTTTATTGCAAGCATCGTGCCGACTATTGAGGTCGACTTGACTACGTCTTTTTGAGTTTGATGCCACTCTCCCTTCATCTGTACCTCCCCAGTCCTCCCTCATTGCTAGCCGTCGTTTCTTGTACCTGTATTTTTTTTACCACTGTTGGTACTTAGAACTCCTCTTTCTTTGTGAATACATTGCAATGTGGAATATGTATCTGTATCTTTTGTGTTTTTCTGACAGACTTTAGAGAATATGTAAATCATGTATCATCTCACCCCCCTCTAACAACTCTTTGAACTCCCATACACATACACTGTGAAGACAACTCAAGGGCACCCTCAAGCTGTGGAAGCTTGAGAACATGAAAAGCTTGTGGGCTTTAAAAGAAATTACCATCCTTGACTTTCTTTTACTCAAATGACACAATCTATTTTTTTGGGAACAACAAGGCAAAAGGTGCATCATAATGGGTGGTAACTAGAGACATGTGCTGCATTTATGAAATTCTGGCAAGGTGGGCTGAAACTTTTATAAAGCTAAAATCAAATAAATGAGAAGACCTTGAAAGACTTGGAATATTGATACTCACAAAGACAATTGTCCATAGCAATCTTTACAAGGGCCTGTTTCTTTTGGTCCTCAGTTTTAAGCCGAGAGGCCGCCTTGATGGCAATTTTAATTTTTGCCACATCAGCAGACAAGTTGAACTTTTGCATGGCTGATTCAAAGGGGGCAGTGGACTTTGAAGGATTCTGTTTCCACAGAAAGAAAGAGTGCTCTGCAATGATAGCAGTCACTGAGCAGTAAAGTAGTAGTTATGATAGAGTGGTCATAAATGAGAGTAGACACACCAATACATAGAAAGGCAATGTCCTTGAAGGATTTGGTATTGTGAATCTGGATAGAATTATGTGGTGGTCAGAATAATGAATAGCATTTACACAGTGAAGCTAGTGAAGGTTTACCAAGGACCAGTCTGTATGATTGAGGACATCCTTTGCCTAAAAATAGTAATTGGTTCAGTCAATACTACTGGTTTTTATAAAAATATTGGAAGAAACAATAAAATACTGACTGTCTATTTGAACAAGTGGAGTTTCATAAGTGTTTTTCTAAAATTGTAGAACTGAACTGACAATCTCATCATTTCTTAGCAAAATGAAAAGAGAAGAAAGCTGAGACCTACCTTCTATTTAAAACACAGGCCACCCTCTTATCAACAACAAGTAGAGAAGAACAGTCGGATGGTGACTTACATCCTGTTCAAAACCCAGAGCATGCTCTTGTCAGCAACAAGCAGGAAGGGCCAGCCAGATCCTCTGACTTACATCCTGTTCAAAACCAAGAGCATGCTCTTGTCAGCAACAAG
>NW_001889873.1:1760571-1782013 GCF_000143565.1 Laccaria bicolor S238N-H82 | reverse complement strand
AGGGTGGCTTTGGAGGAAATATTACATTTTTTGACTTTATATATGAATTTTGTTTTCAATAGAACGGTTATTTTTGAAGGTTGACTTGGTTTTACACTTGGACAACCCAACTTTGTTGACTTTTTTACGATCACTTTTACTCAATCCCTTATACCATCTTGCTTTACGTTCTGTAGTTGTAAGGGCAGGATTTTCAGGAGAAAATAGGGTATAATAATGGGCACAACGTGAGGTGCACATATGTTGAGATAACAGTTCCATCACTTCAGTGACTGGAGCTCTAGCAAATACTGATACATGGTGCTTTTTTGCAATTGCTTTTGCCTGTCCAATAGTAATAGAGTCTTTCAAAATCTCTAAGGGAGTATGACAAATCAATAGCTCTGGGTTTTTACGCAACTCAGCTCTTGCAGCCCGTAAGACAAGTTGATCAACAAATTTATATTTGACTGACCCCTCCAATTTCATACTGGATGATGGTGTGTCAGATGTAATATATGGTTTGAGGCTCTCAAATGTTGTAAGTTTTTTTCCACCAGCAGTTTGTTGAGGTAGTATAGTTATGAGTCCTTACGAGTTTACGAGTAAGACTCATTCTTTATCAACTGAGGACTTAGACAAATTTTTCATTGATTCATTCATTCATTGATTTACCTTTCATCACCGCGGGAACCTTTTCTCTTAAGGAGAGAAGCAGCCATAAAATCAGGAAAAATGGCAAATAAATTGGCCAAAAATGTGTAGAAAATCAGAATATTGCTTAGTAAGTTGGAGAGGCTGTGTTCAGGGTTCAGGGTCCATATCCAAATATAGAAAGCTGTCTGAAAAATGGAAGCAGATAGGTTGAGAAGCAGTGCAAAATAAGTGAAAAATAAGCATGGTATTCACCATTGCCATGATCATGAATGGGCTGTGTTCAGGGTTCAGGGTCCATCTCTAAAAATAGAACAAAGCCAGATAGATTGTATAACATGATTACAAAATATGCCAAAAAAGGGAAGAAAAATCAGAATGATATTTGCTGTTGTCATGATATTGAAGGGGCTGTGTTCAGGGTCCATATCTAAATATAGACAGAAAAAAAAACAACTCAGAGAAAACAGCTGGAAAATGAGGAAAAAGTGAAGAAACTTGTACACAATAATTTAGCTATATTTCGGCAGATTCCCATATTTGGAAGTGTATCCTGGACCCTGAATACAGCCTCTCCAATAGTATAGCAACATTAAATATCAGAAATGTGATTATTATGAGTCCTTACGAGTTTACGAGTAAGACTCATTCTTTATCAACTGAGGACTTAGGCAAATTTTTCATTGATTCATTCATTCATTTACCTTTCATCACCGCGGGAACCTTTTCCCTTAAACAGAAAAGCAGCCATAAAATCAGGAAAAATCATAAAAGAAATCAGCAAAAAATATGTAAAAATCAGAATATTGCTTAGTAAGGTGGGGAGGCTTTGTTCAGGGTTGAGGGTCAATATCTAAATATAGAAACCACCTAAAAGTTGCCAGAAAATCAGAAAAAAATACCCCAAAATTAAGAGTGATCTTCTCTGTTGCCATGGTGTTGAAGGGGCTGTGTCCAGTATTCAGGGTCCATATCCAAATATGGAAATCAAGACAACCATGTAAAAATATTGTCATATCATGCAATGTGACTATATTTTGAGACCAGCTTTCTTGCTCTTTGAGATATTGGTCAAAAATGCATGACAATTTCCAAAAAGTGTCCAATTTTTTCAGTATTTTGTGTTTTTCTCAATGAGGAATGGTCTGCATGACATTATTTATATATATCTATAAAGGTAAGGAAAGGGGCTACAGTTGTTGTTTATGGAGCTAAGTGAGAGGCTGTGTTTCTCATACCGTGGGAATTTTAACCCAAAAAAGGAAATTCATCAGAAATATATAGAGCATGCTATTATAGGTCACAAAATATAACTAACCATCCTCTTTCCTGAGATATATGCAAACAGGACTGTGGGAATATTTTACCATAAACAGAAAAATAGTTATAAAATTGGGAAAATTTGCTATAAAATGAAAAAAAAAAAAAAAAAAAAAGAATACCACACATTGTTGCTATGATATTGATGGCTAGGCTCAGAGCTCAGGGTCTATTTGCAAATATAGAACAAAACTCAGAAAATCATAAAGTGATTACATGACCAATTTCCTAATATTAAATTTAGAGTCCACAGAAAGGACTCATACATGCCATGCAAAGCACTGGCCCACACCCACAAGTAATCATAGGTTCATGGCAATAACAGCCATACCAATGGGTTATTGAATGGAGGTAACTAGAGTTAGCTTCTAGTGAACTAAGCACTCTATTAGACAATGGGAGTTCATAAGTATACCAAATTGATATAGATGACCAAGATTCATAACCCACAGACCTGAAGACATCTACAGATTGAACTGATCTACGAAACAACATGAATTGAAGGCTAAAAGAGAATATGAAGAAATAAGATAGAAGCTTATAAGAGCCTTGTAATCTCAATAATTTTTTAATCAAGTTACGGTATTCATGTTTCAGCATGCAATGCTGTTGAAATCGACACCATAAGGCCACACACAACCGAGAAGGTGTATCGTTTGAACACAGATAGGCAAGTATACAGGTGTGTAAGATATATGGTATTGTGAGATGCACATATTCAAGCAGAGCATTCAGTATCATCCAACATATAGACGGAAATGATGGTAAGGCGTTGGATAGATTTGTGATTCTAATCTTCGTGATATTGGTAAATTGAACTTGTATCTCATTCCATCCTTGCGATCGAAGGTATGTGTAAAGCGTATGTGCTCTATTCAATCCCTGCAAAATGTATCTGTACTTTCTGTGTGTCTCATTCAATCCTTGCAATTGAATGTACGTGTACTTTATCTGTGCCTCATTCAATCCTTGCAATTGAATGTACGTGTACTTTATCTGTGCCTCATTATGAGTCCTTACGAGTTTACGAGTAAGACTCATTCTTTATCAACTGAGGACTTAGGCAAATTTTTCATTGATTCATTCATTGATTTACCTTTCATCACCGCGGGAACCTTTTCCCTTAAACAGAAAAGCAGCCATAAAATCAGGAAAAATGGTAAAAGAAATCAGCAAAAAATATGTAAAAATCAGAATATTGCTTAGTAAGGTGGGGAGGCTTTGTTCAGGGTTCAGGGTCAATATCTAAATATAGAAACCACCTAAAAGTTGCCAGAAAATCTGAAAAAAATACCCCAAAATTAAGAGTGATCTTCTCTGTTGCCATGGTGTTGAAGGGGCTGTGTCCAGTATTCAAGGTCCATATCCAAATATGGAAATCAAGACAACCATGTAAAAATATTGTCATATCATGCAATGTGACTATATTTTGAGACCAGCTTTCTTGCTCTTTGAGATATTGGTCAAAAATGCATGACAATTTCCAAAAAGTGTCCAATTTTTTCAGTATTTTGTGTTTTTCTCAATGAGGAATGGTCTGCATGACATTATTTATATATATCTATAAAGGTAAGGAAAGGGGCTACAATTGTTGTTTATGGAGCTAAGTGAGAGGCTGTGTTTCTGATACTGTGGGAATTTTAACCCAAAAAAGGAAATTCATCACAAATATATAGAGCATGCTATTATAGGTCACAAAATATAACTAGACTGTGGGAATATTTTACCATAAACAGAAAAATAGTTATAAAATTGGGAAAATTTGCTATAAAAAGAAAAAAAAAAGAAAAAAAGAAAAGAATAGCACACATTGTTGCTATGATATTGATGGCTAGGCTCAGAGCTCAGGGTCTATTTGCAAATATAGAACAAAACTCAGAAAATCATAAAGTGATTACATGACCAATTTCCTAATATTAAATTTAGAGTCCACAGAAAGGACTCATACATGCCATGCAAAGCACTGGCCCACACCCACAAGTTCAATCCTTGCAATTGAATGTATGTGTCATTGACATGTGCCGTATCATGACTACGATTATGGTAGTCTGGTGCCAATAGGCCATGCCTCTCAACCAAGGTAGCTGGTCGAGTATCAAGTGCCAAAAGGCCGTGCCTCTCAACCAACGCAGCTGGTTGAGCAAAAAATGCCAAAAGGCTCGGATTGTTTCCAATCTCTATATATGGTTTGAAGTGATGACAGGAGTCATCAAGCAAATGATGTGCGTTGAAAATCAGGGATATGCCAATGAGGATAAGAAGCATAATGAAGAAAGCAATGGCTCGTGTAGTATGCATGATGGTAAGATCAAGAAAGAAGAATGAAAAACTTACGCAATTGAACTTGAACCTTCACGTGACTGGACAAACAAGCGCTTATATTCATAACAACACATGACCTATATGTACACAAATTCAGATGTCTTCTCACTCTCTTTGATTTTCGCTCGCGTGTATACTATTATGCATGATCAAAAAAGGCCGTAGCTCGCTGTTCCCTCATAGATTTAAGTTCCCGTGTTTCCTTATGTCCTTTGAGCTTATTCCTCCAATCTGATACTGTAAGAGGTTGAGCTGCACCCAAACGAATATCTTGCAAGCGTTTAACGTATGTTGATTCCAACATCTCATTCCAGTGACCATAACTTTCACATGCATTGTTGTTGTCAAAGATGTTGTAAGGTGGCCACCATGATTTGTTGGAATATACTTTGGCAACTCCTTGATTTCACAGAATATTCAGAAAGTGAAGAGTTTTTAATAAGAAACATACCTGTTGAGCACACATACATTCCACAGATCCAGTCCATTTCATTATGAGTCAGCTTATCATCGAGAAGCGGCGGATATCCTTTGCTATTGTCGACAACAAGAAGGCTTCCTCCTCCAACAGGTCCTTCCAACAACTCATCTATGCTCACGCTTCCAATTGTCAATCGCCACAAAAAACCACCACGAAGGATAGCTGCCCGTACGCGGGGACATCGAAGAATTCGTGATTGACATTGCAGATATGCCTCATAATCCAATTTGGTAAAGCGGTATCTGGCAGGATGCTGTGGAAGAAATAACTCAACATCGGGGTACGATATTGAGCGCGGCATAAGCGGCTCAGTCAGCAAAGTGCGGAATGGAATCCCACGTAATGCCAAGAAACATGCAATATCTACATCCAGAAATTGAGCATCAAGACGGCAAACCAGCAACGCATCAGAGGCTGTTGTTACAGCTAGCCTCCAGCGAACTGTGACTTTATCGAATAAAAATACGTAGAGCCATTTCGCTGGTACATCGGCGTCAGAATTTCTGTACAAGGCAATAGAATCAAGGCGTTCACGAAAAGAAGAAGATTTTGGAAGTTCAAGATCGGAGATGATTTGCTGCCCTTCGAGAATTTGACGTGTAAATTCAACAAAAAAACGGCCCCGTGCAGTTGGCCAGAAATGAGAAACAACAGATTCAAGCTTTTTCTCTTCACAAACTCCAATCCACCGCAGCCAGAATTTCTTCTCTTTGTCTGAAACCTCCTTATAATTGGCTTGGTTAAGATCTGGCAGAACCATGCCATAGTGAAGGGTCAAGGTCTCCTGTACTTCTGAAATTAAGCCAGCAATTGTTGACTGGGGGCCATCTTGAAAGATATCAGGGGGTACATCTGTTTGCTCATACAGATCATCAGGTAGAGGGGTTGGGCATCGTTGTTCACGAGGGATGAAATCAATATCATATTCAGAAGCTTGTTGATCTGCAGAGGGGGCCATATCCATGTGCTCATCTTCCATTTCATCTGGAGATGGAGTACGGAACCTTCCAAATTCAAAACAACAATCCCATTCGTTCCAATAGGAATCATATCGTTTCTGTTCAGGGCCATATTCCTCCAAAGTCTCGATACGTTCACTAGCAAGGACTTCTTCTCGACCAGGGAGTTCAGGGTCACGGTCCCATACAAAAACCTTTGCAGATTTTATGGGTGGATTTCGTTCTCGATTCAAGTGTCTTTCACGCTCCAATGCTGTCTCCAGACTTAAAAGACGGGGACGATTTTCCTCACGTCTTTCAAAGAATTCTCTCCAAGTGATTGTTTTGACTGTGGTTGTTGCCGGAGAGCCGAGAGGATTTGCAGATGACTCTGGTATTCCACCACTTTGCGGGGGACCAAATTGAGCAAATATTGGGTCATGCTTTGCCCACTCTATTTCGTCCACATCCCATTGATACCAGATCGGAATGTTGTGAGCGATTAGCCAGCGAACAGAAGGTTGGTGAGTCTTTTCGATGTCATCTTTGGTAAGATAGATAAACGCTCCAACGCGCTGAACTTCATGTGAGAACGTGCCAAGGTCAGATGCCCGAATTAAATCAGCAATGGCAGGATGGAATTGCAAATGATTCTCGAGAAGAGAAGGCCATTCATAGCCCTTTTGCGATAAGCTATCTGCTCCTGCTATTAAGAACGATAATAGGCCAATCCACAGCACAAATATATCACGAGAAGCTCGGGCTTCCCGATGTGCTACTGATCGATAAGCATGTTGCCTCTGATATCCTCTGGCTGCAGGATAGGCAGGACCGATAGAAGGTATTCCGTACACGCCCCCCAATATAATGATGACACTGCGAATTATGTATTCAAGCTTTGTCCAGCTATTTATCAAGTCTTCAGGCATTGAATACTTTCCCTCGATTTCCTCAATATGTATGTCTGCCAGTCGCCCCAGTAGACCACCACCAAAGAAAGGCCTTTTAGGTGTAAAGGACAGCCAACCAAAATTTGCTGTCCACCACTGAGGATCATTGACCAAGGAGGACAGATCATTATGGTAATTGATGACGAGGCTGTTCGACTCGCGATCAGGACTGGGACGTGGAGCGCTAACAGTATCTGAACAGTTTGGTGAATAGAACATTATACCATTGACAGACTGCAAGCGCCCTCGAGAATGATCAATCGGGCTATAGTAACAGTGATCAATTGAGAGGCCATTAGTGTTGAGCATAGGATAGAACATACGCGCGTTCATCTTTAACTAAAATGCTACTCCAGGTATGACAATACTGTTGGAATACACCGCGGCGGCCCGATGTACGTGCAGTCGGAAAACGGGAACGTTCACTAATATCCATGAGTCCAAGTCTTCTTATCAATGAAAATCCTGACATACTAGGTGAAGCGATCCATTATTTGATCGATTGAAGATGTACTGAGGACTGACACGTTTAGGCGACGAAAAGATGGATATAACGGTGACAGGAACTATGCACAAATTGAGCGACACATTTGGACTGGCCAAGACGATGTATAGTTACAATGAGATGCCCGAATATTTGAGCAAAGATACGATCCAGAAGACGACACAACAAGCACGTTTGGACTGGCCAAGACGATAGTAGTTGTTTGTGATGTGAACGTTTGAACGTTTGTTTGAAATGAACTGTCAAGATTGAGCGCCGATGCCTTTAGATCGCAGAAAGATGCCGACAGTAGTCGCAGAAGCTGGACGCAAGTCAGAAACTGGACACGAGACAAGTAACACGTTTGGCCTGGCCAAGACGTGCACCTCAAGTGTAAGGACTGGACACAAACAAGTAACCCGTTTGGCCTGGCCAAGACGATGCTCCTCGTGTGTAAAAGTAACGTCCGAACGATCTAGTGCGTGTCCTGTGAAAAGCAAGTTCCTTTATAGCGTGTGGGAGATCGTTTGAAAAGTTCGTTTTGTCAAGTGTAAAGCAGAACTGATGATTGCGGCAAACACGTTTGGACTAGCCAAGACGATGATGATGGTGTTGCGAAAGCTGGCAAGTTTGCTGGATGCCGCTCAGAACCAACAGCAACAAATAAATTGAAAATATATATTATTATTAAGTATAGAAAACGTATAACTACCAAACTGTGACGGGCCCGATCTCCTGTGCAACATTAATCTCTGCCCAACTGCGGACCCCGAATATTCAAGTTGCCACCTGAATTTTTTTAGCTTAAAAGTTCGACGTGGCAGGCAGCACCATAGGATGTGCGCATTCGGAATCATTCGGGTATTTGCGTTGAAATCTGGCTGGGCGAGCTAGTTTGCGTAGCTGATCACCTGGAATCCTGCCTGATTGACGTTCGGTGAAGGATGCCTCAGTAAGAAAGGCTTGCGAAGAATCCACAACTGCCACATCATGAGAATTAAGTCTCTTTAACAGTAGGATACCCAGTCATAGTACATACCAAATATATCCAGGAGGTTAGACATTGGAGGGAGCGAGTACCAGCCAGTCTTGCTGTGAATGAGCCATCGAATTTAAAGATTTGGCATCGACGATAGCGGCAGAACTGCTGGCGAGGGCATCAGTTATTTATTCAATGAAAATATACTTGTTTTGCTTACCGATGTTCCCTAAGATCTTCGGTACTGTTCATCCATCTCTGTAGAATCTATGGGTCCAGTCTTGCCCATTCCACCAAGGCGTTATCAGCTGGTCTGAGCTCGCCGGCGCTGGGAGGTGGCTTTCTGCTCTTCCCACCAAATGGCACTGCGAACAAGCTCAAACTGTCACCAGGCTTGCCGCCTTCTGCGCTATTTCGCACGCGAGCTTGCTTTACTGCTCATCTCAAACTCCGTCTTGTCCGTCTCCGTGTCCCCACCATCTGAGCTTGCAAAAGTAAAACTCCCCTCCCCATCCGTGCCCCCCCTTGCAAGCGGCTCAATAGCTCTCTGCACATCTGTCATTCTAAGTTCGTCTCCGTTGCCCTGCAGATCTCCGCTATCTGGGACTTCCATATCGCCTTCGTCATCGTGATGGCCACTTAGGAACGTTGCTGTGAGTTTTTTGGGTTGTGGAGAGGCGATGGTGGTGATTTTCGGCTGTCCGTTGGGGGCGGATGAAGTCTCAGCACTAGCGGATGGGGTGGATTGAGGCGCTGGGACCTCGGTAGATGGGGCAGCTGGAGCGATATAGCTTTTTGGGAAGAGGCCGACCTTTCCTTCGAGATTCCGTCCCTATGAGAAGATAGGAATGTCATCAATCATTTTCATTGAGGGGAAAGGCGTATCCAACTGTCCCCTGTGGATGTCTGGGCGCCTAGGTCTAGATAAAAAGATACACACCTGCCACCAGCCATCATTGTACATGTCGTCCTTCTCGACGACCTCTATCCGGTCTCCAGCTCGAAAGGAAACTTCATCCTTGAAGATGTCGTATTGGGTGATGACAAGGTATTTATGAAAGCGTTTCCACTGCAATACATGTGAGGAGTGGTCTCTTCGTGCAAATCCCGTTGATCTAACTGACCAGCGCCTTCCAAGAAATTTTATCAACTGCTCTAAGTTCATCGGTTTTGAAATCCGCCACATGATTACATACAAAGTCCGCGGAATTACAAGGCAAGTCAGACGATCAGGTCGATCCACAGACATCAACGTGTTTCACATTGCTGTGGCAGTAGTTATTGAAGCCAGACGATCAGGCGCGAATTGCAAGGGAGAGCCAAGCAACAGCATTGTGATTCGAGGATGCTAGGGAGTATGATATAGATAGGTGGCCGGGGAGAAGTGTAATTGGGGAGGGAGGTGCCAGGGGGATACAGGCTGGGAGGTTCAAGTTGGATGCAATTGCGTATCATCGATTGGCGGTTGCGGGGATTAAATGGGCGAGATCGAGGAGGGAAAGGTCACCACAGCCCCTCTCTTCGCAGAGGAACGTATATCCAGGACCAAAGCTAATGCTATACGTGTCCAGAACCGCCTAACGCACCTGCAGCTGAAGGTGCTGGAGGCGGCCAAGGAAGAAAAAGGTGATACAGGGGCATCGGAAAATACGGGAGCTCTGGGCGGGTATGATGGGTGTGAGGAGGGTGAGAGCGACCAAGGGAGATAGCTATCATAGGTCTTGCATTGTGAGCTTGATATAGTGATAAGTTGCAGTATATAAGTAAGTAGGATATGAAACATACCAGAACTTTCATGCAGCGAGGTTGGAGATGTTGAGGCCGTATGCAATCTTTGTGATGATGAAGGAATTTGAACCAGCGCTTGCAGAATGCGTAGGGCAAAGAGGAGGCGACGAAGCTGCAATAATAGATAGTCATAGCGTCGTGCCTGGTAGATACGTTGCACTCGAAGCGTTTGGACTGGCCAAGACGACAACGAGAGTGCAACAAAGAGTGCATGGCAGGATATCGTCGCGCTCGAAGCGTTTGGACTAGCCAAGACGACGACGAGCGGACTGCAAAAGTAGAAGGGAGAGTTGAGGGAGAGCGCAGAAAACGTGACAAGATATCGTCGCACTCGAAGCGTTTGGACTAGCCAAGACAACGACGAGTGGACTGCAAAAGTAGAAGGGAGAGTTGAGGAAGAGCGCAGAAAACGTGACAATTCGGATATTTCCGAAAATGACGTACTTCCCTTGCGGGCTACCTTCGATTTTGAAGGTAGCCCGCAAGGGAAGTACGTCATTTTCGGCTACTTCCGAAAACGTCAACTTTCGCTTGCGACAAACTCTCCTTCTCTGTCGTCGTCGTCTTGGTCAGTCCAAACGCGACACAGTTTCGCTTGCTACAAACGCTCTGTCTCTGTCGTCGTCGTCTTGGTCAATCCAAACGGGACACAGTCTCACTTGCTACAAACTCACTGCGGTCTCCGTTGTCGTCGTCTTGGTCAATCCAAACGCGACACCATTCTGTATTGCCACATCCACAGCAGGCGGTTACTGGCCTCCTCTTCAATCGTCTTCACAACATCTCTCCCCCTCTTTCGGACATCTGCATCGCCTCAGCTCTCCACCCCATCCAACTTCATCAAGAGCTTATCCATTGAATCCGTGTATGCGTGCAGAGCACGGTATATGCCAACCGTATGTCTGGATCCCCGTCACATTCAGAAGACACATCGTTCTGCGCGTTCCTCCCTCTCCTTTCTCTCGAGCGCCTAGAGGCGTTCCTGAGGTCTTAGCTGATTGTACCACTCCTCTTCGCTATCATCGTCTTCGTCAGGAAGCCACTGACGTCGGCGCGTTCGTTGATCGGCGAGGGCGCGAAGCCATTCAGGTTTCGTTTGTGGGTAGGCCCGTTGGGCTGGCGCATAGCGGTATCCCGCTGATTGGTAGGATTGTTGTAGAAAGGTTGGCCGAACATAGTTATTACAAGGACCCGAGGATTTGAGTGACGCGCTCGATTGGGTTGTTCAGCATCTCGTGTCTCTTGTGGATGACAAGTCCACCCATATGTTCATCCTTGCTCACTCGGCGCGTGGAAACGCACCTCTTGGTGTACCTTCTCACCAAATTGTTCACATATCTCATCCCCTGCGACGCACATCATACAAGACGTGGGTATGCAGATCCGTGAGTCCTTTCTGTCCCCTTCAATGCCCATTTGTGTTGACTGCTACTACAGCCACGTTGAAAACACAGTGAATCACCCAAATAAGGCAGCTCGCAAATCAAGTCTCTAAATTCCATGCACCTGCAGTCCGATATCTGGTGGAGTATTTGTATCCTGTGAACAGTCTAACATCTGGGACGGACTCGAGGTTGTATCGGATTTCCAGGCCCAGTATGTTATTTTCATTCTCTTCTTTTAAAAGGCTCTTACCACTACCACAGTTTGGACTTCGCATGGCTTTTCTTACACACAAGAGAAGATGAAATCATGGAAGAGAAATGCCGTGTCGTTACCTCTGACTCCGCATTCACGCAAACCACATCTTTGGTTGATATAATAAGAGTGGTGCGCCTCATTATGCATCGGTTGTCGGCCCAGCAGCAGAGTGCGAGTGAAGGCGCGGTAGCGGGGTTGTTGCTGGTTCTAGCTCGGATCGTGAAGAGGTCGAAGGCCGCTGTGAGCCCAGGGGAGTTAGGGGTGGTGATCTTTATGGGTTTGATGGGGAGGTTTCATTGCGGATTTTCGCTCGGCTGGTGGGCGTTGTACTCGACGGAGAGGCCTTGTCATTGTTACGAGCTCGAGCTGAAATCTCTGCTTGTCAATTGATCTCATTGACATCGTCTGGACATTCCGAAGCTCTGTTAAAACGATTGACAACAACGCTGGAGTCGAAGCCTTCAACGGCCGAAATGCCAGAGTTTCTCAGCTTGATAGCTGGAATCCACAAGATCGCGGGTCAGACGTGAAGGCTGTTGTATCAAGTGTTGTTGATCAGGGGATGCAACGGGCGATTTGGCAGTGCTCAGAAGAAGAAGAGGATGAGGGTGCTGAGAGGGTTGTTGAGGAACTAAGTACGTGTTTTGTTCGACCTTTTTTAACTCTTTTCTAACGGTCGAGTTAGTAACAATTGGTGGAATTGACGTCTATATCCAAGCCGAACACAGTTGAGACTCTCCTTGAAGTTATCATACAAAATCGATTGTCAAGCCCCTCTGCACTCAAGCTTGCTGAGGCTGCTCTCCGGGAAACATCATTGAAAGTACCCTTCCTCCTTACCCATCACCCATCCCTCTCACCCTTACCTTCCTCGAGCCATTAATCGAAAAACGTCTTCTACAAAGCACAATTCAACACCCGCACTTCTTCAAACTCTCCTCATCACCATCATCCACCCGAGACGACATCTCTCTGCTACACACCCTCTTCCACCTCCATCCCACAAACACGTGTCAGATCACGCATATCAAGCCTTTAAACTGCGTATATTGTGGTACATTGTTCAGTGCCATATCCATATTCCAGCTCTTCGAATTAACGAGGAAGTTGTACGTTTCTCAGTTGTTTGGGAGGTGGTCTGCGATGGGCAATGGGGAAGAGTCTGGCAAGGCGCTTGATGCGGTCCTGAGCTTGGATGCGGGTGTTGTGTTAAAAACACGTTTGAATTTCCCTAGGTGGCGTCGTTTGGAGTTTGACACCAATCCTTTGCCTAGTAGGACAAGTGGTGGAGAAGAACAGCTGTACGATCCTGTGTTCCTCATCCTCCTTTTTAACTCCCAATACTTTCCCCACCTATGTCCCTGTTTGTGGAATAGATCGTGTTAACAAAGCTTTATGTAATTTGTATACCCCAACTCTGCAGTCCCGATCTCCAGCTATATGACAGTTAGCAATTTCATGAGTAATCAATGTTGGGTGCATAATGACTAGAAAGCAACTGAAAAAGTGACTAGAAAAAGTAACGTTTATCAGAAATACTAAAAAACGCCAGTAGACAACGTCTCATCGGAAATATCCGAAAATGACGTACTTCCCTTGCAGGCTACCTTTGATTTTGAAGGTAGCCCACAAGGGAAGTATGTCATTTTCGGATATTTCTGATACTTACACAACATGCTCTCACATTGTGCCACAATCGCACTCAGTCTCTGTCGTTGTCGTCTTGGTCAATCCAAACGTGACCTTCTCTCCAGCAGCATCAGTCATCGTTGTCTTGGTCAATCCAAACACGATCTCCTCTTCGGCTGTGTCTGTAATTGTTGTCTTGAACACACTCTTTCAACAATCGCATTGTGTCACAATCGCACTCAGTCTCTGTCGTCGTCGTCTTGGTCAATCCAAACGCGACCTTCTCTCCAGCGGCATCGGTCATCGTTGTCTTGGTCAATCCAAACACGACCTCCTCTAGCTGGGTCTGTAATCATTGTCTTGGCCAGTCCAAACGCCACCTCAAACACGTTGCATCCTCTTTCTTCGCCATCTCCTTACCATCTCCAGCTCTAAACACCACAACTATGGCTTCCAATCAGTATCCATCAGACAAAAAGGCATTTATGGCCCAGACTCCATCGGATCCCTTCAAGATCGTCAAAGATGGCATGCTTTGTCACCACAAAAACCGCGATGCTCGCTTTCCGTATCTATACAAGGTGGAGAGCCATCCTTTGGTACACAACACCAATGTTATAAAGCACATTTACGTCTATGTGGAGGACACAAGAAGTTCAGCAATGCGCGTCAAACGCCTCTTCGAAAAAGATCTTAAGGTACCGTTGGGTCCGGATAAAACTATGGCAGGCCATGGTATGTGAATAAAATCTTTCACGTAAATGCACTGAACAAATCTTTATTTAGGCCTCTTTGAACTTGAGGAGGGCTCTGTCATTTATGTTCGAAAAAGGAGGGATGACAACCTTCAAGATCCAAACATGGATGTGGTTGTGGCTTGGGTTGTGGGCGGGTGTGTAACATAATGCTTTTTCAATGAAATATAGCTTGACCTTGTAAAAGGAATCAGATATTCAATCCTGACATGTTATTGGAGTTTGCAGCTGTTCGCGATGGCCTTCTTGGCGATGAAGGTTCTATAACGCCAGAACGTCCTGTCATGGTGGATGGTAAACTTGTAGGAGGAACAGCTCTAGAACGAAGTGGTATACAAGGCATTAAAGACACCCGGTGCTACACCAATACTCTTAGCCACCAACACCCACGAGACGTTGTTGGGATCACAGCTTCAGCTAAAATTTATGACGGCAAAATGTCAGAGATGCAAAAGATAAGGAAACGCATGGCTGCAGTGAGTTCTATGTATTGTTTTTGTTCAATTGATTTTGAAATTTCTGTAGCTTGGAGCCGCCGTGACTATGGATTCCATGGAGGCCTGTGCCCCAAAAGACTACTTGGCGCTTCTCAAGGAACATTCCGAAGTAGATAATATTCCACGTATCGGCAATGATAGAAACGTGGTGGCACCTGCGCAGCAAATAAATATCGCAGCTGCTGTGACTCGTGATACATGCAGAAGTAAGTATTTACTGGTGAGAAGTTACCGTATATATTAAAACCAAGTTTTAGGAAAAGGGCTGGAGGGCATGGGTAACTTTGGGACCCTAGATGGTCATGTGGATTGTTTAGACTGTGTTGGATGCCTCACCACCATGATGGCAATGTCTCGTCTTCCTGAAGGCTATGAAGATGGAAGATTCCACTTGTTGTCTCTTGGTGTCTATGCACGGCTGGATTTCATGAAGATTCTTGTCTTCTGTGGTCTAAACAAGCACGGTGGAACACCACCGATCGCACCTCCAGGGAAGTTAGTAATTGACGCTCATGCTACTCGCATGATGGGAGTAATGTATCCACCTGAATCAATGATCAATGGCTCAGGCTCTGTGAAGACCATACTAGCGTCTCTCGGAAAGGGATATCTGGAGTTGCCGCCTGAAGTTACTGGATACGTGTTGGTGTTTTAAATTACATTTAAGAAGTAACCTCTGACATTTGTTCATAGGTCCCTCCAGGAACGCAAGTCTTCTAATGAAGCAAACTGGGCCACCGATGGTGAAAGCGTCATGGAAGATATATCTTTGTTCAGATATGTCTCCAGGAGTTTGTTGCAACTCTCGTCGCATGTTCTCATGCAGTTACCTCGACGACTTCAAGTTCTAATCGATACCGAGCAATTTCTCAACTCTATTTCGATGGTTGACAAGAATGGCAACATCGTAACTGCAGGTGATTGGGCTCATGCTCCGAATGCAGCTCACCCAGATACTCCTCCTCGACCATCTCCATCTCAAACATCAGAGTCTTTAGTGGCAGACCCCACCATTCCTAACATCGCCACATCATCGTTGACAGACCATCAGATGGAAGACGATAATTTTATCCCTTCTGTAAACAACTCTATCATTCACCGCCGAGACCACCATCTCTCTTGGTTATCATATTGTGCTAGAGTTGCTGAGTTTATCCCTTCAATGCAAGATTGCTTGGGAAACTTTGATGTTATACGCAAGGCTATTGAAGAAGGTACAACAAGCAGAAGAGTTTTGCCTCGGGCTTCCATGAAGGACAAAGGCCCTCGTAAGTAAAAGAAATCTTGTATTTATCTTTACTTACATGTATTCTACAGAAAACAAGCGTAAAGAACAAGATAACACCTCTGGTGGACATAACAGTCCAAAAAGAAGTAAGCGTTTCTCAATAAACAGATATATTCAGTTAGCCGATTATATTGTAGAACGAAGAAAGAAGACTGATGAAACAGCTCACAATGAGAGTTTAATGCGTGAGTACTTGGCTATCTTATGCAAACTGATTTTCTAAGGGCAAATACAGAATCGCAATCTACCCAACTACTGTTAAACCCCACAAAAATGGTACCTGATTCGAAAAGAAAAGGGAAAGAAAGAGGTAAACAGCTTGTTTTGGTTGGTTTACTTAGCTCAGTATCCTGTCGACAGCTAAAGACATTGAGCCGGAAAATCCGCCTGAGTTAAGAAAATCAAGACGTCAAGCTCAGAAATCTGGGTCCTTACTTCAGGAACCTGAGATGTATGGAGGAGGTGCTGGTCCTTCTAAAAGGTACTTGCGCAGAAAACGAAGGAGTGAAGATGGTATGATAACTTGACTCAAATGATGTAAACTTTTATAAATAAGATGTAAGATTCTTTTACAGAATCTGATGAGGATAGCAGCATGTATGAATCTACTTCGCCACCACAATCCCCTCAAACATCAAGACTTTTGTTCCCTGAGATAGGACATATCGACTTCGATGCCCTAGCTCCCGACCAAAGGAACGTCCCTCTTAATGGCTCCGAAAGCTCCTCAGAATCAGATTCGACGAGCCCAGAGTTAGATTCTACCATAACAACTAAAGGTATCAATCATATATTATCTGCATTGTATTTTCATGGAGCCCTTTGCAGATAATATTGACAAATTCTTGAACCAATTAACGGAGGAAGCTATATTATCCGCTGCAAATGATTTCGATAATTCGATCGGAGAGATACGCGCTACTACAACCATTTCTGACGTACTCTCAACGGCTACTTCTTGTCAATCAATGCTCAACGCTATACAAACTTCACCATCCAATTCATCTACGGCTTCACTTGTGGCAAATGTTCTGAAAGGCTTCAATCACCTAGAAAACTACGTAGGGTCACAGTTTGTTGAAGTGAAAATGGCACGCTCTTTGGTCATGTATTCTGCCTGGAGTCTTTTTTATTGGCCTGATTCAATTGTTCAGACGTCCATGTCACAGAAAGTGCATGACTCCGAGTGCTGGGTTGATCAACTCGTTTCAGACGTTTACCGAGCTCTCTGTAATATGGAACCTGGACAACCTGCGGTCATGTTCTCCTCTGCAAAATACCTTGCAGCCATTGACCCCCCCAACGAATACTTATACTGCTCTGCTCGCTATAGAGCCTCTTGGACTACGGAGAAGAAAGCAGAAGAGGCCTATGTTCTTGCCACTGCCATTATACGCCAGTGGATAGGCCTTCCTAATGATGGCATTTGTCTGGCAAGATATGCTTTTCTGAATGCGTTTTTGAGTATGAAGCATGAGACAAATGCTATACTTTATCTAAACGTAGTCTGGGACATATACCAAAATCCTACTCTGTGTTTGCTCCGAGGGACTGCAAAAAGTGAGAAGAGAACCCCTCAAGAGCTTTTCAGTGGATTCAGAAACCGTATACAACAACACCCCATCAGCAATCCTGATAGTAAACTCTGTAAAGATTTGATTCACCTTGGAACCCGTTCGGCAGCTTGGTACAAGACTCGTACAAGTGATAACCCTAAAGTGAGTTTAATGTTCCTGCATCTTGTTTGCGTCTAAATGTGTATTATTGAAGATATCTCAACCACCTGCTGTTTCATTACCATCCTCAAACCGTTCCACATTGGTGCCAAATCCACAAGCAGCATCTCAGCCAGTAAGATAAATCACATCTTGATATGAGACGTCTTAATAAAGTTAATTATAGACTCCTTCCAATGCCGACAATGATGCTGATGCAAAACGACAAGTATTCTGTGATTACCTTTGCGAACTTTTACCATTGATTGAGAAGCCTGGTCAAAAATATCCTGCACGCAGCAAATTGTCACAGGTTGCTGCTGATCTTGATTACTTACTACCATTTCGCCAATGTGCACCTACCATGAAACGAGCAATGGAAGTCCTTTACTCTGATCGTGATCGACTTCGCACAGCTCAAGGCTTTGCCAACGTTCTAGCTTTTCGTGGAATATTCTATGGATCCAATTTTGCTGCAGATGATTATCGATATTTCAACAGCAGAGAGGAGTGGAACGATTTTTATGATGAAAAGGAAAGCATTCTTGGAACTGAAGAGAAAGAGGAAGCTGTGAAGCGTCGAGAGAAGAAGAAGAAAAAGAAAGCTGGTACTGCTCCAAAGAAAGCCAAGTCTGCTAAGGTACTCGAAGAGGAGGAGAATCGTCGGAAAGGTGCAACAGAAGACTATTTCCGAGATATGGCAATTTATGGAACGTCCAACGTTAAACGTTCTACATCGCTTTTTGACCAATACTGGGAGAGATCTACTTCAGAATACTGGAAGAAAACCAAAACGGTTCCCTGGGAGGAGATGATACAGAGAGATCCAAGCCCACGGGAGCTTTATGACTGGCTCATCTCTCCTGGGCGTTTCCCAAACATTGGAGGACTAACAGCTCTTCTTATAGTTGGAGATCTCATTGAAGCTGGAGCGATGCGTGAAACTTCTCCAGATGAATGGGGTTCGTTAGTTGTTGCTGTTGACAGGGGCGCTAAGAAGGGCCTGAAGGACCTCAAGTTGGTTGATGCCAATGCTCCGCCGCACACTGTTGTTCAGGAATTCAAAGATCTCGACAATTTCCTTTTGGAAAGACTGACATCAGAGCAAAGGAAAGCAATGTGTTATAACGTTGTGATGCTCGAGCATGGACTATGCAAGCATCCACGCTTTGTAAAACTTTCTACAAAGTAGACTAGTAGCAATTATTGAGAACTTTGCCATATCTATTAAATGCGGGCCGGTATGTAAAGATCCCTTAGACTAGCAAATGCTGAATAAATTTTAACATATTATTTGTTAGTGTTTTTTCGAGAGGCTAATAATGTTGATCAATGACATCTCACTTCGCATTCCATCCTGGTCTAACTTGCAGCTCTACGATGAATAGCCAAATCTATGCAGATAACAATTTGTTGGCCGAATATCCTTGAATCTACCTCCAACACTGGCTAGCTAGAACGTCCTGGAAGGAGCTGTTGACCAATCGCTTTCAATTGCCTTCCTATATGTATTCGTGTCATCTCGGCTAGTCCGAATGCATGTTATGTATAAGAACTGCTGGTCAAATCAAATTCATATACAATGTACGTGTCATCTCGGCCAGTCCGAATGCATGTTGGTATACAAACCCCAGGACGTGTTGAAATCTTATATGTCATCTCGGCTAGTCCGAATGCATGTTACGATACAAATCATAGGACCAGTCAAATTCATACAGATGATTCGTGTCATCTGGGTTCAGCCAAATGTAGCTACAGATACGTTCAAAGTAAGACTCAGATGTCGGTGCGTTGCAAACCAATCAATTGAGAACTAAAAAAAGACATAACAGCTCTGCCGATGGTGAGGTTAAAGATATAAGCGGGTATGATAAAACAGTTGGGTGAGCAACTATATGTTCTGACTGCCATCGATGTTAGTTGAATAACAAAGGACTCATAGATATCAGCAAGATGATAAGGCGTATCGGGCACCCAGGTTTTGCAAAGCGCCTATGGAGATAAAAACTAGTAAATCAGATATTCAATATGGAAAATGAAAAGTTATCACCATCTATTCCCCTCCATCGGAAATAACAGCTGCCCAAATGAGATTGAAGCTCAGGGACTTGTCATTTGGGAAGTGGGTGGACTTATACTGTCCTACAGTATAAGCCACCAATGCGATTGAGTTAGATGGTACAGTGCGGCCAAAGTGCGGATAGTCTTTCTCCATGCTAGACAAGCCAGAGGGAATAACAATAGGCTTGTCCAAATTAGTGGCATCAAGGACAGGAACTATATGCGCTTATCAGCAGTTGGTTGAGGTTTGAAAGAGCGAATGACCTTGATCAGAAGCGCCGAGGGTACTGTACGTAAATTGCCGTGCGGGGCTATTGTTGCTTGTGGTAGCGTCACTTCGAAAAGAGGAGAAGAGGTCCTTTTGAGTGCGTTTTCGAGGTGATTGGCTGAATTTTTCTAAACGAAGAGGTTGTTAACGCAGAAATGATACAGATAGTAAGACATACCCATTCTAGTGGAGAAAGTCAATTCGTTATCAACAATCTGTGCTCGCATAGAGTCCACGTCATGAACCATGCATAGCACGGCCACCATCCGTTCATATTCCAACATCAAAGGAGTACCAGTGATGAATTTGCTGTATGTATCGCCAGACACCTTAGGCGTCTCGGTGTGGTCTTCTCCGACAACAATCAGGGAGATGCAAAGAGCGGGCCGTTTGCGGTCTCTAATTAAGGACACAAGCAGGCAACTTACGATGGCAGATTGACCAAAGGAGCGCCATATGTAGTCTTCATGAATTTATCAACAAGTGCTGGTTTGAAGATACCACATTTACGGAGCTTGGGATAACTGGAAAGAGCTTTTAGGATTCATGATTACAAGATAGCATGATTACGCACGATGGAACGGGATCTCGTACTAGGTCTTCGAGAAGCGCCTCAGATTTTCTGACGTGGTGTATCAGCATTTTTGTTCAAACAAAAGAAATATTAGACTTGCTTGATATGCTTCTTTTTTCCTTCAGAAGGGAGATCATCGTCATCACCGTCAGACCCCTCCTTGCCACTTTCTTCGTACTTCTCAATCTCTGCTTCATCATCTGCCATTTCCTTTCCAAGTTTACGCATTGCCTTCTTGTTGTCGACTTGCATCTTCTTTGCTTTTGCACTACAAATGCTTTAATGAAAGCTGGAATGCCATTGACTGGTCACTCACATTGACTTGTCAAATTCTTTCCCATAGGGTACGCTCCTGCACAGGAATTCCGAAGGATAGCTCAGCAATGCAATAATAAATAACTTAATAAAAGGAACTTACTTTTTGGACAAGGGAGATGAATCAAGTTCAACATCCATTCTGGACAGAAAAGTTTAGCGCCTTTGTCAAAATTTACCCTCGATGAAAGACACACTCATCAGAGCTCCCACGAGAAGAGCTGAATAAAAATAAGCAAAAGATGAAGTTAACTCCATGTGATTGTAGACCCACCTGTCAGATATGTCCGTCTTCTTGGATGAGACCTTGCTAGAGGACTTGGAGCGTTTTCCTTTGGGAGTTTTGCGCATTTTTTTAGCAGGAGACTTGACTACAAATGGATCCTCATCGGAATCCTGAGCCGATCTACGGGTCCTTTTTTTACCAACACTTAACACGTGTCAACTCATAGTGCATATGGCAATTGTTGAAACAAACACTTACGTTTCAGCCTTTACCGAAGTGGCTTTCGACTTCTTCTTCTTGCTTGGTGTAGGTTCCGGAGATCTGTATATATGATTCATGAACGTACATGAACCAAGGAAGATATATACTCTATGGCTTCCTCTTCAGAAGCTTCAGACCCACTGGTATTTCTGTATAAAATTGTTAAGCAGGAAGCCAAGCTAAATATCACTTGTGGGTGTGGGCCAGTGCTGTGCATGGCATGTATGAGTCCTTCCCATGGACCTCCCATGCTGAAAAATATGTAGAGTAAGTTTTTTTTTAAAAAGNGCATATTTTAACATTTTCATCAACAATGG
>NW_001889873.1:1757280-1760481 GCF_000143565.1 Laccaria bicolor S238N-H82 | reverse complement strand
CCATTGCAAGCATGGCAGATACGAGTCCTTTTTATATTCAGGAAGCTACAATGCAGCACCACAACATTCACATTTTTGATTATTTAGGAAAATAGTCATGTGACCACCTCCTGAAAGCCCATCAGATTTATACCCATTAACTATATATATATAGTATTGCTATTTTACATTGGATAAAGTGTATATTTCCATTTACCTACAGAGAGTACCTACATATACATTGAAAGCAACAACCAGTATTATCCTCCATTTTTCTCTAAATTTTTCCAGTCTTTTATAGTTAATTTCAAGTAGATTACTACATATGGAAAGTTCTCCTGGACTCTGACCATGCTCCCCAATATTGCACAAGCAGTAACTTTCCCTCAATTTCTTATTGCTATTTTTAACTCAAAAAGTGCAAATAACCTCAGTTGAAAATATGCTATGTAACATTGTCATCAATAGTGCACATTGCCCCCCATTTGTTTCTGATTTGTCTTCTATTTTTATTGCTATATTTCCTTTCAGGAAATGTTCATTATTCTACATCATCAAACCATCAATTTTTATGGGAGAATAGTGTTAGAGGTAGTAAAAAAATCCTTGAGAAAAGAGGGTAATAAACTAGTGTTTTTATAAACTCAGAGGACTCATAACATCATTGCTGACAATGAGCACCATATTCCAATTTTCTCTAATTTTTGTGCTATTTTCTGGCAATTGTTAGATAAATTTTCATTTGAGAAAATGCACCTGGGACCCTTGAAACACCTCCAACATATCTTGTGGATAAGATTCAGACCAATGGACCAGAAGTCAAGTAGTGATTTGTGGTTGGTGGCAGATGTCTCGTCTACAATGAACACTGGAATGAATGCTTCCACTACCTATACAAAGTTGCCACCCATCCCCTGGTGCATAACACCATCAACATCAAATGCATCCTCATGTACATGGTAGACATGATCCTGCAGCATTAAAATACAAAGCTGCATGGGAAGACACCACAATGGCTCAACATGGTAAGCAAATGCAAGTGGATCAACACTGTTGTTTTTAACATTTTATCACAGGGCTTCTTCGCCTCATGGACAGCACTGTCATATACGCCTGCACATTGAACTATCCTAAGGATTGAGTGACTGGTTTACAGAAGGCAGAATACAATGTAATCAATTCATGGTGCTTTGCGGGGTAGGCAGATTAATACAATGTAATACAATAAATTGTTAAACAACAATTCAGAAAACGTCTCCTCAATCCTGAAGTAGTAAAAGAGTTGTATATTGTCCAAGGCATAATACTGGGCAAACCTGAGGATATGACCAGGAATGCATGTACCAACTAAAAATAACAAAGGGGAATATGTAGGGGGTGCTGCCATCGAACAGACTGGTGTTAAAGGTGTGAAGGGTACTCACTGCTACTCTACTACTTGCACACATGTAGTAGTATCAAAATGAGTCTACACTGAAGGGAATTGAGCCACAGGAAGGTCTTGGGCAGAGTTTAGCATAAGTTCAAAAAACACGAAATTACAAACAGATGTACCTCCACAAAGGGTCAACAGATTCATAAGTGGTTTGTTGGAGCATTTTTGAGATGTGAAGTAGTGTCCAAATGAGTCCACATTGAGCCATAGGAAGGTCATGGGCAGAGTTCACCATAAGTGCAAAAACATGAAAATACAAACAGACATACCTCCATGAAGGGATGACAGATTCGTAGATGGCTTGTTGGAGCATTTTTGGGATGTGTAGTAGTATCGAAACGAGTTTACACTGAAGGGAATTGAGCCACAAGAAGGTCCTGGTCATAGTTTATTATAAGTCAAAAAAACATGAAAGTACAAATAGAAGTACCTCCACGAGGGGTTGACAGATTCGCAAACGGTTTCTTGGAGCATTTTCGGGACGTGAAGCACTATCCAAACAAGCCTACATTCAGGGAAATCGAGGCACAGGAAGGTCTTGGGCAGAGTTTAGCAGAAGTGCAAAAACATGAAAGTACAAATAGATGTACCTCCACCAAGAGTTGACGGTTTCATAAACAGTTTGTTGGAGCGTTTTCGGGACGTAAATTAGTATCCAAACAAGTCTAAGTTGAAGGAAATCGAGCCACAGGAAGGTCTTGGGCAGAGTTTAGCAGAAGTGCAAAAACACGAAAATACAAATAGACGTACCTCCACGAAGAGTTGACGGTTTCGTAAACGGTTTGTCGGAGCGTTTTCGGGACGTAAAGTAGTATCCAAACAAGTCTAAGTTGAAGGAAATTGAGTCACAGGAAGGTCTTGGGCAGAGTTTAGCAGAAGTGCAAAAACACGAAAATACAAATAGACGTACCTCCACGAAGAGTTGACGGTTTCGTAAACGGTTTGTCGGAGCGTTTTCGGGACGTAAAGTAGTATCCAAACAAGTCTTCGTTGATGGAAATCGATGCACAGGAAGGTCTTGGGCAGAGTTTAGCAGAAGTGCAAAAACACGAAAGTCACGGCATTGCCCGAAAATGACGTACTTCCTTTGCGGGCTACCTTCAAAATGCAAGGTAGCCCGCAAGGGAAGTACGTCATTTTCGGAAATTTCCGTGACTCAACTTGTGAGTCATTCCTTTTGATCAGCGGAATATTCACCATTATCCTCACAACTTCTCAGTACCTTCCTGCAGTCCGTTTCGCTTGAGTGTGGACTCGATTCAATACCTACGCATTCCACGAACAAGCTCCACAAAACCGTTTACAAAACGGTCAACTTCCCATGGAGGTAAGTATCACTTTGTATATTCGCATTTTTGCACTCATGCTCACAAGCTCTCAGTACCTTAATCTGGACCGTTTGGCGTGTGCGTGGGCTCGTTCGGATAGCCCAAACTCCCTGAAAACGGACCACCAAACCGTTTGTGAAATGGTTGAGGCCTCGTGGAGGTAGGTCACTTTGTATATTCGCTTTTTTGCACATATCCTCACAAGCTCTCAGTGCCTCATTCTGGTCCGTTTGGTGTGCGCGTGGGCTCGTTCGGATACCCCCAAACTCCATGAAAATTGTCCACAAAACCGCTTTCAAAATGGTTAAGGCCTTGTGGAGGTAGGTCACTTTGTATATTCGCTTTTTTGCACACATCCTCACAAGCTCTCAGTGCCTCATTCTGGTCCGTTTGGCGTGGGCGTGGGCTCGTTCGGATACCCCCATACTCCTTAAAAACGGGGATCCTCAGAGTCGACCT
>NW_001889873.1:1755498-1757230 GCF_000143565.1 Laccaria bicolor S238N-H82 | reverse complement strand
TATCCGAACGAGCCCTCGACCACAGAAAACGAAGCAGATTGAGGTCCTGGGGAGTTGTGAGCATAAGGGCAAAAGAACGAAAATGCAAACTCACCTAGCTCCATGAGACCTTGACCGTTTCGTAAACGGTTTTGGGGAGCGTCTTCACGGAGCGTGGGGGTATCCGAACGAGCCCTCGACCACAGAAAACGAAGCAGATTGAGGTCCTGGGGAGTTGTGAGCATAAGGGCAAAAGAACGAAAATGCAAACTGACCTAGCTCCACGAGACCTCAACCGTTTCGTAAACGGTTTTGGGGAGTGTCTTCACGGAGCGTGGGGGTATCCGAACGAGCCCTCGACCACAGAAAACGAAGCAGATTGAGGTCCTGGGGAGTTGTGAGCATAAGGGCAAAAGAGCGAAAATGGAAACTGACCTAGCTCCACGAGACCTCAACCGTTTCGTAAACGGTTTTGGGGAGTGTCTTCACGGAGCGTGGGGGTATCCGAACGAGCCCTCGACCACAGAAAACGAAGCAGATTGAGGTCCTGGGGAGTTGTGAGCATAAGGGCAAAAGAGCGAAAATGGAAACTGACCTAGCTCCACGAGACCTCAACCGTTTCGTAAACGGTTTTGGGGAGCATCTTCACGGAGTGTGGGACTATCTGAACGAGTTTAAGATCATGAAAATCGAAGGGGTATTGACAGAGAACTTTCATTGTGTTTGGACTAGCCAAGACAGCAATGTACCATTCCACCAATAAACTGAATTACACACAGCCACATGAGCAGGTTAGAAAAATGATGACGCACGAACATTTCCCAATCATTTGATGGGGGAAAGTTTCGTGCGTCATAGGAATCTGTGATGTGTCAAAAGAATAAGATCCGATAACTGAGATCTAAAACTTTAATCTATGTGTTCTGATCTGTTTTGATGGTATCACCATATATAGACCACTGCCTGATCACACGTTCTTTGAGTTTATGAAGAGACTCGCTTTGATGTGGCACTTGAATTGTTTGGACTGGCCAAGACAACAATGAGCGTGCAAAGAAATGTGGTAGATAGATACATTGCACAAATCGTTTGGACTGGCCAAGACAACGAAGAGTGCAAGACAGCAAAGTGCACAGCAGACCACCTGCTTTGGATGTGGCATTATGTGTGTTGCATTTGGATTGACCAAGATGATGACAATGCTAATGTGGCATCACAGAATGCTCTGTGTTGTGTTTGGATTAACCAAGACGATGACAACACTATGGATGTGGCATCACAGAATGCTCTGTGTCATGTTTGGATTGACCAAGATGATGACAACAGAGTTTGTACTTAGCAAGCAGAAGTTGACGTTGAGTTTTCGGAAGTATCCGAAAATGACGTACTTCCCTTGCGGGCTACCTTTGATTTTGAAGGTAGCCCGCAACGGAAGTACGTCATTTTCGGATATTTCCGAATTGTCACATTTCCTGTGTCCTCTTCTGCAAAGACTGTCCCTTCTACTTTTGCCATCTGCTTGTCGTCATCTTGGCCAGTCCAAATGCTTTGAGTGTGTTGTTACAAGTTCTCTGAGTTTACAAAGAGAATGCATATTAGGTTTGGGCTAGCCAAGACCATGCTGACACCAACAGTCAATAACAGGACACGTATTCTCAGGACACGTATACAGATGCAACTCGATAAACACTATTTGCGGTGGGTTGGATAAGGTTGTATGGTGNAGGATACATGTTGTGAATGTGAAAGTACA
>NW_001889873.1:1735147-1743378 GCF_000143565.1 Laccaria bicolor S238N-H82 | reverse complement strand
TGTGCATGGCCCACAGCTAATATCTTTTTATTTGAAGTCAAATGTTGAAGGGCAATGGCTTTGAGTGCTTTTAAGCTTTTTGTTGAATATTCTTCACCAGTCAATCCATGAACTACAAATGGACACTGGCCAGTTTCAGTTCCAGTCTCCTCTTCTATATCATTAATAGCTGTAGACTCTGGATCTTTGTTTGAAGATGACTCTCTATAATCCACTACAACTGGTGGACTATCCTCAGGATATTCTCTAAGATTTTTATAGGATATTTCCAGATCAAAATAGTCACAGTGGTTTAGTTTAAGCCACTCTAGAGCTGCAGCCACCTTTTTATGTCTTACAAGAAGAGGAGTTCTCTCAAAGTCAGATTTTGTAGGTTTGCAAGGACCAGTATAAATGAAAGCTAAAACTTCATCCATTTCCTCTATTGGAGGAGGCAATATATCATAAATCTTAGGTGTAGGATTAGAAAAAGAGATAGCATTGGCTCTCATTTTATGCATTCCTGAGGATACTCTGACTAGGCATCTGTTATGACGAACTCTAGCCACCAAAAGTTGTTCAGCAAATGACAAGTCTAATAATTGAGGTGGAACTTTTCCTATCCATTTGCCATTTGCTAAGGCTAGCAGTGGCATCTTGCCTTTTGATACAGCTTTATAGCAAGTCTGACATATAGAGTCCAAATCACTGTCCAGAACTGGGCCTTCAATATCAGAGAGGGGATCCTTTGAACTTGTGTAAGAGGCCGTTGCAAGCACGGCAGATACGAGTCCTCTTTTTTTGCAACTGTAGTAGCATTTATAGTGTAGCTATATGTTTAAGCCCACATGTTATCATATATTAACAATTATATATTTATAAACTATATATATATATAGTAATATATATTTATTTTTTAGAGTAAAGTACTACAACTGCATGCCGCTCAACTGACTCACCAGATGAATTTTTCTCTACACTGGTCTTCAAAGAATCTTCTGTAAAATCAGTAAGATGCCCCTTCTTTATGCAACGTCTCTTAGTCACCATACCATCATGATACCACACCTCTTTTCCAGGGGTAATTATATAAGATGTAAAGTGAAATCCACCAGAATAAATTATGCCCCTCAGTGGAAGGACTGTGAACTTACCATTGGAGCCTTTAATACGAATAGTCTTGCTGATTGAGACTCTACTTGTATTCAAACTGAATACAAGAAGTGAAGGGGGTTGATCATACATTCGGGAAGTTGCCATTGGAGAACCACAATCACATATGCTTGGTTCCATGAGCCATTGTTGCAACCATTCATTAATTGACTTGTAAGTTCCATCAAGTATTGACATGACTCTCTCAGGTGGATTATCAAGATCTTGAAAAAAATCACATGTATTACATGATACTCTGCGGTAGCCCAAGCGAATGTTGTGATGTGACGTAAAAATGTATGAGATTAAATCCCGGATATCAGTCCCAGTTTGTCCACTTGGAAATAAATCTGAGTTTTCTTGTTTAAGTGATGCACGCACATCATTCCTAACATTTTCTAAAGTTTCAAGACCTCTGATAACTTTTTTGTATCCTTCTGACAATATTTTTCCTTGATTACCAAATGAATAAAATGTTTTTGTCCAGCTTTTTGGATTGTAAATCCAAATCTCACACAAAATTGTAAATAGAGAATCATATGAGCAGCTGTAATTTACTGAATCCCAAAGAATCCCAACAGGAGTTTCAGGCGTAGGTCCAAAGCTGGCTCTAATCTTCTTTGATTTAGGTTCATCAGAATTCAGACCCTCCTCTGCCTTCCTTTTTAGTGTAGATGCAATTGCCTTTGATCCCTGTGCAGGAACAAAACATCCTGTGACATTTTTACTTTTCTTTTGTAATTGAATGTTGACCTCTTCAGTTGCCTTATCAGTGTTTGATTTTGCGGTGAGTGTCCATGAACTATCAGTGATCACTTGGAAAGTTTGCATTGGATATGTTTCACTCCATCTGATTGGCCCCATCACATTCTGTGGACAATACCCCTTCCCTTTGAGCTGTTGATACTGACGTAAAACAGAATTGCGCAGTTGCCCATTGATTGATTCAGGTAATTGGCCATTGTATCTAAGGTTGGTAATGTCATCGAGAAGCTCAAGTTCTCTAAACTCTTGTCGAAGATAACCAGATGCACCACAGGTGATTTTTGATGGGTTAAATCCTTGTACAATTACAGTTCCTTCACATGTTGCACTTCTAGAAAGAGCAGTATAGTAAGATAGGTGGTTACGACAGCTGTTTAAATCCACCACATTAAATGGACGAGTCTTTCCTTGTGATGCATAGTCCGTCATTGCAAAGTTAGGCAGCACAGACACTTGAGAACGGGATATAGTGAGAGTAACATCACTTGGACAGATACATTCAATAGACCTGCTGTTCTTTACTAGTGGAACTACATTTTCAGGCAATCCGTCAATATTGATTGTCTTGGCAGGACGATCAAGCTTTACAAACAAAGTTTCAAGGATTCGTTGTCCACTTGGGCCCAACTTTGCATCCCATCCAACAACATGACCTTCTTGACCTTTTGTTATACATAATTCTGTTGCATCATTGTTTCGTATTATGACTGGCATACCAATACACAGTAAAAGTTTTCCAGGAACATGGTCAGAGGCAGAATGGCGCAAGTTCCAAAGTAAATTTTGAAGCTTTGGACTGATAGTTTTGCATACAGCAGTTTTCTTAGGTCTTCCACGCGGCTTTTTCCCAGTGACTGGATCACACTCAACCCCCAGTGTATCCACAGAGTAAAAGTCAGTAAGTGTTTGGCCTGTATCTGCTGCAAAACGTGCAGAACCTAATTCATTAATTCGATCCTTCTGGGAGTTCAAAGCAGTAATGATAGAGACATTTCTGAAACGTTTGTCAGCCAACTTTGGCTGGTTAGGTCTCCTTCCTGCAACACGACTTCTTAAAAATATAATGTCATCAACAGTACATGCTGCATATCTCATATTTTCTAGAGCTGTCCTTAGCTTGGCATCTTCCACTGATTGTGTATTTTGTCTCATATTTTTCCGTAGCATCACAACAGTAGTCACTTGGTGCCAAAGTGCTTTACCTATAGCAGATTGCTGCCCACGTTCTGACATGGAGGCATCCACTGATGTGCCAACAGTCCCATTGTAAAGGGCCTGGCCTTGGACTGGCATAAGCTGTGCAAAGTCTCCTGCAAAAATCATATTGATTCCACCAAAGGGTACATCCATATTGTTTCTTCCTTTTGCCAGTTGTGACTCGTAATATAGCTCATAACATGAGATCATAGACACTTCATCTAGAAATATATAGTCTACACCATCTAGACGAGATCTGACCTGTGCCATAGTTGAATTCTCATTATGGTTTCTTCGGGAATCACTTTTTACACCTAAAGCTGAATGATATGTTGAGCCATTCAAGAGAGCAGCAGCAGATCCAGTCGGTGCCAATATCATAATTCTATGTGCCTCATTACGTTTATCAAAGAGGGCTATTAATGCCTTTATAACCTGAGATTTTCCTGTTCCACCCATACCTCCCAGATACATTTTAAGTTGCTCACTTTCTTTCATAGTTGCATGGTTGGCCACAATTCGGAATGCTCTTTCCTGCTCTTCATTCAAACTAAATGTTTGGGCAATGTCATCTATCATTTTCTGTTCTTCTTCTTTCTTAGCTTTGAATTTTTTGTCCAAGTAGCTGATATCATCTACAACCACTTCATTTTGTGATGTCCCATTTTTTTCTTTATCTGCTTTGGCTGCTGGAAGGTTCTTTGAACGTGTTGCAAGAAAGAGTTTCTTTAGCGACTGTACAAGAACATTCCACTGAGATCCAGTTCGTTCTTCTTCTGGCTTGAAGTTTACATCCACTGGATCAATATTCCCAATGCATGGATCAAGCCATCCTGCATTTTGAACTATGTTCTCAATTCTGTTCATTTCATGAAGCTTCTGATTATTGATGCTATTGGGGTCTCCCAACATATAGAGTGATTCATCAACATCCAATGGACCATCTTCACCAAAGTCAGGAAAGTTAGCATCAAGTTCACCCCCAGTGTCATCCCATGAGCCTAGTATTCCTTCTCTTTCACCTTTCTTCTTCATCTGTGCAGAATAGTCATCTCTGGCATCATTACATTCATACTTGATATTGAAATTATTCATAAGCTCAAGTTGTCTTGCTGAAAATGCATAACCACAAAAAGCTTCATCCCAAGACTCATCTTCTAGTTTCAAATATTTGCCATTTCGCCAAGGTTTGAACAAAGAAAGCATAGTAGAACAGTAATATTCTCTGTCACCTTGATCACGGCGAGGTAAGCCTCCGCCAACAAAATTTGGTATAAGAGCATTCTCCTCATCAACAACAACTACCTTGTGTGTACAATGTTGAGGGTGATCAGGTAGAAACTCTTGACTATCAGGTTCATCATCGTAAAAATTTTCATAGTTGTTAAGTTCATCATCAGAATCTTCACCAAGCAATTCATCTATTGATTCATCTTCTATATCACATGTAGCTCCACCACCCAAGAAATTGAGTTCATCTTCTCCTTCGGTAACTGATTCATCATCAGATTCAACTTCATTTTCATTTTTGTCATAGTGAGCATCAAATTCCTGCTGCTCCTCTTTTGTGCGTTTCTCTTTTTTTGCTTTTCTTATCCAGTCATATAAAGACATCTTCTCATAAGCAATAGGACGGTAAATATAATCATAAACATTTGACAATCCAATGTACATTCCCTCATATTTTTGCAATACTACTTTCTCTGGCATTTCTTTCTCATCAGAAACAGTTGACTTTGATGTGTCATTTTCTGTTGTAATCATCCAGGGATTTCGAGCCTCTCTTACAAAATTTTTCCAATAGAAAAGGGTGAACTTGTGACTCGTATAGTGGTCAGGGTTTCCAAGCAGATAGAGAGAGAAGCCATAGGACTTCCTATTTCCATCCTAGCAGTTAATGCATTCACCATTTTTGTCATCAATCGACGAGCAGTATTTTGCCTGTCATCATTTCCTCCAATCATTTCAGAGTTTCTGTTAAACACTTGACGAACGGCATCAAAAGCTGTATATGAATTTAAGCCAGTTTTTGTTACATATTCGGTGATATATCCAACAACCGCCTTTATTGCTGTACCTGACATCATGCTAGTAGTATCTGTGTTGCAGCGAAGAAGATATGTTAGCTCAGGTGTGAATGTATTGAGCCACATTTCACCCTTCTTTATTTTCAATGCACCGCTCAGTGGATCAACCATTGTCTCCTCTACAATCTCACGTGGAAAGCGTGCCTTACATTGGCCTTGTGCATTTAGACAACCTTTCCGCTTCACTTTTGTAGGGTCTTCCCCATCTATCTCAGGTCTGCGGCACCCATGATGATTTGATCTAGACAAAAGATCATCTGTTGTTGCATGAAAATTACCCCACCATACTTTAAGATTAGTGCATCTTAAACATTTGTTGCACCCTCTATTCTTGCAGAGGGGAGGTGGAGGTATAGGCATAGTATGGGTTGGATTTTTGTATTCTGGATTGTTTTTCTGAGCATCTTGACATTGAGCTCGAATATCTTCAAAGGATCCTCCATGAAGTTCTCCTTTATGTACTGATTCAAGATATTCAACAATACATTTTTGAAAGTCAGATGAAGGATCCATAATTCGATCTCGTATGTCTTGAGGAGATAAGGCACCTTTTATCCACAAAAGCAGGTGAAGGTGCAGTGTTAACCTCCCTTGTTGTTCAACTGTTCCATAGTATGCATCTGTTTCTCCATATAGTCCAGGGTGATTACTTCCAACACCTAGTACATGTTTAATAAAATTTTCACAGATAAAATGAAAAAAGCGTGCTGCAGCTACAGGATTCTTCGCAATTAATGTAGAACATTCTGGTGAAAAAGTTAATTCAGGTCTGAATTCTGTGTTGGTATCAGCAAAATAAAGACATATAGGATGTTTGCCATCTGCTGGAGAAAGTGTAATAAACCAGGAGGGAGCACCAACATATGATATAAGGGACCAGACTTCATTACGCATGTACTTCTTTGATGTTGTTGAACCTTGCACGTGACCTCCAACAGAATCCAGATCCTTTAACAATTGAAAGCATTCTTTTTCTTGCTCAGTTTCTGGTTTTACTCGTTCACCTGAAGCAAGTCTTTTATTTATACTAGAAATAACTTGCATATCAAGGTTAAGCAAGCGTTCAGTTACTGAATTAAATGAGGACTTTTTGGTTGTAAGATAACCTCCAGTTGTACTTTGTTGTATTTGTTCATGATTGAATGCAATAAGTGGAAAATGTGGATCCATTTGAAATCGCTTATCATGATACATTAACAGTAAACGCTTGTGGGCCATAGTAGATATGTTATGGGGTATCATATCATTTCCGATACCTCCAAGGCCATAAGGAAATAGCCATGGTAGCATAGCAGGAAATAGTTGAGGGTTATTATAAATGGAGTTGGGTTGTTGTGAATGGCCCGCAAACATGATTTTTTTGTTAGATGTCAAATGCTTCAGTGCTCGAGCCTTTATCGCCTCCAACGACATGGTAGAATACTCTTCTCCAGTCAGCCCTTGAACTACAAAAGTACAAGGACCCTCTTCGGTACCTATCTCTTCTTCATTATCATGAACACTTGTAGCCTCTCGCTCCCTATTTATTATTGATTGACGATAGTCAATTACAACTGGTGCATCACTCAAAGGGTACTGGCTCAAATTCTCCTGTGATATTCCGATGTCAAAGTAGTCAGAATGGTTCAATTTTAACCACTCAAGTGCTTTTGAAATCTGCTTTCGACGGACCAGCAATGGTGTACGTTGAAGGTCTTTTTTGGTAGGTTGACAAGGTCCAGTAAACATAACAGCCAAGACTTCATCAAGTTCTTCAAGAGGAGGTGGAAGAGTGTCATAAATCTTTGCGACAGGATTTTGGAAAGTTATTGCATTTGCATGCATCTTGTACCGTCCAGAGGCTACTTTGATTATACAGCGATTGTGGCGAACACGTGATATGAGCAGCTGTTCAACGTAAGTTAAGCAGGCAAGCTCGTCAGGAATTTTACCAAGCCAAAAACCATTACAAAGTGCATTAGTGGGTATTTTTCCTTTGTCTAGACTTTTATTGCAAGTATTGCATATATATTTACAGTCATCATCAATTACAGGCCCTGAGATTCCATGGATTTCATCATGTTCAGATTTTCTTTCTATTCGGGAAACCCCTTCTCGAATCAATGGCTCCAAGTTATTTGTGGTATCAGATCGTTTTAACATGTCCGATAATTTTGTTAGCTGACCACAAACTGCGCATCCAGATTCAAGAAGTTTGGAAGGGTGTGTGTCTTCACAGAATCCACTAATTATTTTATGAATTAATTTCTTAGAGGGTGGTTTAGGTGGGAAATTAGTGATTTTTGATGTCTGATAAGTAGACTTATTCTCTTTACTTCTCTTAACTTTGTATGTTGGACCTTTTAAAAACTTAATATACTTTTTTTTAATGATTTTTTTCTTGTCTGCTTTACTGAGACCCTTGTACCACTTAGCTTGACGTTCAGAAGATGTCAAAGCTGGTTTCTCTGGAGCAAACAATGTATAAAATTGAGAACATCGTGAGGAACACATATGTGCTGATAAAACCTCCAAGACCTCTGCAACTGGAGATTTGCTTGATATTGTAACATTGTGCATCTTTGCAATGGATTTTGCTTGAACCAATGATATTTTTCCCTTTAATAATTCTAATGGCATATAACATATAAGCAGTTCAGGGTTTTTACGTAACTCAGCCTGAGCAGCTTGAAGCACAAACTGGCCAATGTATTTATAATTAACCGAGGTTGCATTCTGTAGCTCTAGACTGTATGGAGTGATGTATTCTTTTATTTCACTCAAGTTTGTGCTAATCTTTCCACCCCCATATTGAATGGAAGGCACAACTGCCATCGTTGCTTGACAAGGGCACCCATACCCATACCAATGTTTAATAGAATGAAGATAAGGTTCGTTTATGGTGGAGGCTTGGATAGCTGAAACTCTATTTGTCAACAATAGTTCATAGCCATACCAGTTGGAGATGGATGAGAAAGAGATAAATGTATAGGCCATTGTATATTGAATTATTTTTGAAATAAGAATAAAAGAGGACAGATGCACAACAAATCGATGTTGAACAAATAGTGC
>NW_001889873.1:1729703-1735097 GCF_000143565.1 Laccaria bicolor S238N-H82 | reverse complement strand
CACAACCGCCTTTATTGCTGTACCTGACATCATGCTAGTAGTATCTGTGTTGCAGCGAAGAAGATATGTTAGCTCAGGTGTGAATGTATTGAGCCACATTTCACCCTTCTTTATTTTCAATGCACCGCTCAGTGGATCAACCATTGTCTCCTCTACAATCTCACGTGGAAAGCGTGCCTTACATTGGCCTTGTGCATTTAGACAACCTTTCCGCTTCACTTTTGTAGGGTCTTCCCCATCTATCTCAGGTCTGCGGCACCCATGATGATTTGATCTAGACAAAAGATCATCTGTTGTTGCATGAAAATTACCCCACCATACTTTAAGATTAGTGCATCTTAAACATTTGTTGCACCCTCTATTCTTGCAG
This sequence comes from Laccaria bicolor S238N-H82, assembly GCF_000143565.1. NCBI lineage: Eukaryota > Fungi > Basidiomycota > Agaricomycetes > Agaricales > Hydnangiaceae > Laccaria > Laccaria bicolor. The sequence continues at coordinate 1,734,727 of NW_001889873.1, read as the reverse complement.
AGGGGAGGTGGAGGTATAGGCATAGTATGGGTTGGATTTTTGTATTCTGGATTGTTTTTCTGAGCATCTTGACATTGAGCTCGAATATCTTCAAAGGATCCTCCATGAAGTTCTCCTTTATGTACTGATTCAAGATATTCAACAATACATTTTTGAAAGTCAGATGAAGGATCCATAATTCGATCTCGTATGTCTTGAGGAGATAAGGCACCTTTTATCCACAAAAGCAGGTGAAGGTGCAGTGTTAACCTCCCTTGTTGTTCAACTGTTCCATAGTATGCATCTGTTTCTCCATATAGTCCAGGGTGATTACTTCCAACACCTAGTACATGTTTAATAAAATTTTCACAGATAAAATGAAAAAAGCGTGCTGCAGCTACAGGATTCTTCGCAATTAATGTAGAACATTCTGGTGAAAAAGTTAATTCAGGTCTGAATTCTGTGTTGGTATCAGCAAAATAAAGACATATAGGATGTTTGCCATCTGCTGGAGAAAGTGTAATAAACCAGGAGGGAGCACCAACATATGATATAAGGGACCAGACTTCATTACGCATGTACTTCTTTGATGTTGTTGAACCTTGCACGTGACCTCCAACAGAATCCAGATCCTTTAACAATTGAAAGCATTCTTTTTCTTGCTCAGTTTCTGGTTTTACTCGTTCACCTGAAGCAAGTCTTTTATTTATACTAGAAATAACTTGCATATCAAGGTTAAGCAAGCGTTCAGTTACTGAATTAAATGAGGACTTTTTGGTTGTAAGATAACCTCCAGTTGTACTTTGTTGTATTTGTTCATGATTGAATGCAATAAGTGGAAAATGTGGATCCATTTGAAATCGCTTATCATGATACATTAACAGTAAACGCTTGTGGGCCATAGTAGATATGTTATGGGGTATCATATCATTTCCGATACCTCCAAGGCCATAAGGAAATAGCCATGGTAGCATAGCAGGAAATAGTTGAGGGTTATTATAAATGGAGTTGGGTTGTTGTGAATGGCCCGCAAACATGATTTTTTTGTTAGATGTCAAATGCTTCAGTGCTCGAGCCTTTATCGCCTCCAACGACATGGTAGAATACTCTTCTCCAGTCAGCCCTTGAACTACAAAAGTACAAGGACCCTCTTCGGTACCTATCTCTTCTTCATTATCATGAACACTTGTAGCCTCTCGCTCCCTATTTATTATTGATTGACGATAGTCAATTACAACTGGTGCATCACTCAAAGGGTACTGGCTCAAATTCTCCTGTGATATTCCGATGTCAAAGTAGTCAGAATGGTTCAATTTTAACCACTCAAGTGCTTTTGAAATCTGCTTTCGACGGACCAGCAATGGTGTACGTTGAAGGTCTTTTTTGGTAGGTTGACAAGGTCCAGTAAACATAACAGCCAAGACTTCATCAAGTTCTTCAAGAGGAGGTGGAAGAGTGTCATAAATCTTTGCGACAGGATTTTGGAAAGTTATTGCATTTGCATGCATCTTGTACCGTCCAGAGGCTACTTTGATTATACAGCGATTGTGGCGAACACGTGATATGAGCAGCTGTTCAACGTAAGTTAAGCAGGCAAGCTCGTCAGGAATTTTACCAAGCCAAAAACCATTACAAAGTGCATTAGTGGGTATTTTTCCTTTGTCTAGACTTTTATTGCAAGTATTGCATATATATTTACAGTCATCATCAATTACAGGCCCTGAGATTCCATGGATTTCATCATGTTCAGATTTTCTTTCTATTCGGGAAACCCCTTCTCGAATCAATGGCTCCAAGTTATTTGTGGTATCAGATCGTTTTAACATGTCCGATAATTTTGTTAGCTGACCACAAACTGCGCATCCAGATTCAAGAAGTTTGGAAGGGTGTGTGTCTTCACAGAATCCACTAATTATTTTATGAATTAATTTCTTAGAGGGTGGTTTAGGTGGGAAATTAGTGATTTTTGATGTCTGATAAGTAGACTTATTCTCTTTACTTCTCTTAACTTTGTATGTTGGACCTTTTAAAAACTTAATATACTTTTTTTTAATGATTTTTTTCTTGTCTGCTTTACTGAGACCCTTGTACCACTTAGCTTGACGTTCAGAAGATGTCAAAGCTGGTTTCTCTGGAGCAAACAATGTATAAAATTGAGAACATCGTGAGGAACACATATGTGCTGATAAAACCTCCAAGACCTCTGCAACTGGAGATTTGCTTGATATTGTAACATTGTGCATCTTTGCAATGGATTTTGCTTGAACCAATGATATTTTTCCCTTTAATAATTCTAATGGCATATAACATATAAGCAGTTCAGGGTTTTTACGTAACTCAGCCTGAGCAGCTTGAAGCACAAACTGGCCAATGTATTTATAATTAACCGAGGTTGCATTCTGTAGCTCTAGACTGTATGGAGTGATGTATTCTTTTATTTCACTCAAGTTTGTGCTAATCTTTCCACCCCCATATTGAATGGAAGGCACAACTGCCATCGTTGCTTGACAAGGGCACCCATACCCATACCAATGTTTAATAGAATGAAGATAAGGTTCGTTTATGGTGGAGGCTTGGATAGCTGAAACTCTATTTGTCAACAATAGTTCATAGCCATACCAGTTGGAGATGGATGAGAAAGAGATAAATGTATAGGCCATTGTATATTGAATTATTTTTGAAATAAGAATAAAAGAGGACAGATGCACAACAAATCGATGTTGAACAAATAGTGCAGGTAGTGAAAATGAGAGATGCTCTTGAAACAAGCAAAGTTTATTTGCATATACATGACGGAAAGTACAGTGTCTTGAAAACCGAAGTGCAAGCAAAATGCAGAGCTTAATGGCATAGTTAACAGATAAGGAATATACAATTGCACTATAGTATACCAAGGCTGGTATTTGACTGCACAGGTATTCTAACGTGAAACCAAATAGTGAATGAATAATGCAAGTTACTTTTACTTTTAGTTCTCGAATTTCATCAGCAATGACAGAGTTTGTCATAGCCTGAACATATATTTCCCAATCTCTCTGCATAGTCAAGTGTATCTCAATGTCGTTGACATAGTCAACATGTGCCAGCAGGCTTGGATTGTTTCCAATCTCTATTATGGGTGCATGACGGCTCGGGTTGTTTCCAACCACTATCAATCCTTGGCAAATTGCTTTGGATTCTATGTTTATATCAACGGGATAGATTGTAAGGAGCAGAGGGATGATGGTAAGTAGCAACAGAGTCCACCGATATGGATGCATAGTCGATGGAGGACAAAGAATATTGGCAGTTGTTGTTCAAATATTTGAAAGTTGAACAATCACATGACTTGAATTTACACGGACATGTGATTCAGCAATAGCACTCAGCGCATCGCACTTAGCTCAACTTGTCTAGAGAAAAATCTGCGAGGGAGTACACAAATTTAACATTTATAACTCTTGCTCATTATCTGAGCCACTTTCAGATGCTCTAGACCCATCATCGTCTGTTTCTGTGTAGTCGCTTCTTGAGAACATTAGAGTCAAAAGTATAAATTGAATATTGAAACTCACCTTGCCAAGTCCTCCACATTAATTTCACAATGCGAAAGTATTACACTATCTGTTTGGATGGAAATCTGTGTAATAGAGGGCATCATACCGCACACATAGTTTGCAAAGGAAGTTCGACTGCTACTATGCTGCCAAACAATGACAAGCTTGGATGCAAAGTATTTAGGTTCACAAATTTTGAAAAGAAGAATAGCAATGAGCGATATTGATTGCAAGATGATGGTGAGAATATTGTACAAGGTGCACATGGCATATAACAAGAGCTAAAGACGACGGTGTATAGAACATTATTCCACTTTTGCTTTCTTGCGTGGAGGTTTGACAACATCAACAATCATGTTGGCGTTCTCAGAGTTAATCCGCAGCTTAGTGGCCTCAAAGTACTTGATATCAAAAGGCGTCTGCCCTGCAAGAGTAAAATCTAAATATTAATAAGTACCTGCAAAAGACAATAACCATACATTACTCACCAACAGATGGGGCTCTCCATGATGTGCGTTCCCAATCACGCCGCCATTCAACGTTATACTTCTCCTCCTCCTTGAGGCCGAGAGAGTGCGAAGGAACACGTTCTTTATGCACCCAAGCAGCCTTCAGAATCGGATCTACCTCAAGAACATTGGCGATCTGTTTGCTGAGCAAATGGGAGGTGCAATGGGGAACTCCGCCATAAGTCTTTGCTTCAGCAAGGCTTTTGTAGTCTGATAGACTGGCCAAAATCTGCACAAAAAAAAGAGATATCAGATCATCGGCAAGACCATCTGGTGGGCCAGTGAAAGTGGCGCATGAACGGAGCCATTTGAGGATGTGTAAAGCAACACCACGAGCATAGCAATACGCGATTCGTTCATTGTTGGGAATGGCATTGATGTCACCGGTGTCCATCAATGTTCTTTGGGTAGGAGAGGCTTCATCATCTTCCCCTTGATTTGGAGTGCTGTAAGTCCTAAAATCCAGGACGTTGCCAAGTATAATCAGGACTGCAAGACAGATGATGTTAAGCACGCCCTCCATTGTCTCGACGTTAGGTAGATGAACCAATGCAGGATCTGCAAGTGGAAATGAGTCAAAGGTATAAACAATGAGGGGCGAATCTCACCGTCTTCAGAGATGGCACCCTCAATGAGGCCAACTTGGTAGAAGATCAGGATCCTCCGCAATAGGTGACGAGAGGGAATATGCTCCGTGTTCGTCAAGAACTTGTTGAGAACAAAGGCATGTACAATGCCTTGCAGAGTCTCCTGCATAAGATAAGAGGAATAGTAATGGCCGCCCTGTGCAATCACATCATCTATGCCATATACCCAATGTGCAGAATTGGGCAGCATATGACTGCAATATCATGAGATAATGCCATGATTATCAACACAACACTCACAGTTCATCACCAGGCCGAAGAACAACAGCCTCAAAGTCATACTTGATATCCTTTGGCTTCCCAGAGAGAGAAAACCATCTTCATCCATGTAGAAGTCAATTGAAGAGAGTTTT
>NW_001889873.1:1722665-1729653 GCF_000143565.1 Laccaria bicolor S238N-H82 | reverse complement strand
GACGGCTCGGGTTGTTTCCACCACTATCAATCCTTGGCAATTGCTTTGGATTCTATGTTTATATCAACGGGATAGATTGTAAGGAGCAGAGGGATGATGGTAAGTAGCAACAGAGTCCACCGATATGGATGCATAGTCGATGGAGGACAAAGAATATTGGCAGTTGTTGTTCAAATATTTGAAAGTTGAACAATCACATGACTTGAATTTACACGGACATGTGATTCAGCAATAGCACTCAGCGCATCGCACTTAGCTCAACTTGTCTAGAGAAAAATCTGCGAGGGAGTACACAAATTTAACATTTATAACTCTTGCTCATTATCTGAGCCACTTTCAGATGCTCTAGACCCATCATCGTCTGTTTCTGTGTAGTCGCTTCTTGAGAACATTAGAGTCAAAAGTATAAATTGAATATTGAAACTCACCTTGCCAAGTCCTCCACATTAATTTCACAATGCGAAAGTATTACACTATCTGTTTGGATGGAAATCTGTGTAATAGAGGGCATCATACCGCACACATAGTTTGCAAAGGAAGTTCGACTGCTACTATGCTGCCAAACAATGACAAGCTTGGATGCAAAGTATTTAGGTTCACAAATTTTGAAAAGAAGAATAGCAATGAGCGATATTGATTGCAAGATGATGGTGAGAATATTGTACAAGGTGCACATGGCATATAACAAGAGCTAAAGACGACGGTGTATAGAACATTATTCCACTTTTGCTTTCTTGCGTGGAGGTTTGACAACATCAACAATCATGTTGGCGTTCTCAGAGTTAATCCGCAGCTTAGTGGCCTCAAAGTACTTGATATCAAAAGGCGTCTGCCCTGCAAGAGTAAAATCTAAATATTAATAAGTACCTGCAAAAGACAATAACCATACATTACTCACCAACAGATGGGGCTCTCCATGATGTGCGTTCCCAATCACGCCGCCATTCAACGTTATACTTCTCCTCCTCCTTGAGGCCGAGAGAGTGCGAAGGAACACGTTCTTTATGCACCCAAGCAGCCTTCAGAATCGGATCTACCTCAAGAACATTGGCGATCTGTTTGCTGAGCAAATGGGAGGTGCAATGGGGAACTCCGCCATAAGTCTTTGCTTCAGCAAGGCTTTTGTAGTCTGATAGACTGGCCAAAATCTGCACAAAAAAAAGAGATATCAGATCATCGGCAAGACCATCTGGTGGGCCAGTGAAAGTGGCGCATGAACGGAGCCATTTGAGGATGTGTAAAGCAACACCACGAGCATAGCAATACGCGATTCGTTCATTGTTGGGAATGGCATTGATGTCACCGGTGTCCATCAATGTTCTTTGGGTAGGAGAGGCTTCATCATCTTCCCCTTGATTTGGAGTGCTGTAAGTCCTAAAATCCAGGACGTTGCCAAGTATAATCAGGACTGCAAGACAGATGATGTTAAGCACGCCCTCCATTGTCTCGACGTTAGGTAGATGAACCAATGCAGGATCTGCAAGTGGAAATGAGTCAAAGGTATAAACAATGAGGGGCGAATCTCACCGTCTTCAGAGATGGCACCCTCAATGAGGCCAACTTGGTAGAAGATCAGGATCCTCCGCAATAGGTGACGAGAGGGAATATGCTCCGTGTTCGTCAAGAACTTGTTGAGAACAAAGGCATGTACAATGCCTTGCAGAGTCTCCTGCATAAGATAAGAGGAATAGTAATGGCCGCCCTGTGCAATCACATCATCTATGCCATATACCCAATGTGCAGAATTGGGCAGCATATGACTGCAATATCATGAGATAATGCCATGATTATCAACACAACACTCACAGTTCATCACCAGGCCGAAGAACAACAGCCTCAAAGTCATACTTGATATCCTTTGGCTTCCCAGAGAGAGAAAAACCATCTTCATCCATGTAGAAGTCAATTGAAGAGAGTTTTTTCGAATCTCGCGGCCTTAAAAAGGCCCACAGTTTTCGTCCAACTTTAGTGCCATATCTTGTGTTGAAACCATCACAGTCAATGTGGAGAAAAGTGAGAACGTGCTTAAGACCAGCAATACCCCATTCATGGTCCTGGGTTGGGAAGGGTCCATGAAGCGGAATTCTGTGGGTCCCACGGGTAAAATTCCATGCAACAGCATCTGTTTCATAATTGTTTGAAGGACGATAGGAAGACCACATGGGGAGGTCAAGTCCGTTCAAAATCTTGCCTGTGCTCGAGGCATTCTCAAGAAGGTCGTTAACATGGCCACTGACAACAGAGGGAACGCAGTCGGTCCCTGGGTTGATGACTGAGAAGTCTACAACAACGATTTAGATTATTAGACCAAAAATATATATATATAAGTTCAAACGAACCGGTAATGGATATCTGTGCAGTCATGGAACCAACAACGGTGCGAAGGCCTTTGGCATCGAACTGCATCTTTTCATCGAAGGGGAGCCCAGTGACAACGACCTGTTTATGGCGCATTTTGTTCTGGATGTCTGAGGCAGACATGGTGGAAAAGTCTTGATGATGCAATTTTGCCAGACAAGAGTTTTGTGGATCCACGATGTGAGGAGGACGACCCTCAATGTAACCATCATAAACAAGTTCCATAAACTCTTGGAACCGGTCATTGAAGACACCATGCTGAATGATGAAATATAAATGATTATTAAAACTCATAAACAAGTTTGACACGTACGTGGAATTCTGGCGTGAATTCATGAGGATTGCCATCAATATCATAAACTGTGAATGACCGGTCACAGACAATGCGAGGAGCTTCTTCTTTACTAAAAGAAATCTCTTCATCCTTGCCCTGTAAAGCTGATTAGCATGGACAAGACTGAAATGAAATGAAACGCACATAATCGTGCAGTATTGCAGGTTCAAACATTGAGAGAAACTCATCAACGTTGATCGGCTTATCTGGAGAATTCCCAATAGAACCGAATCGAGAGCGTTTCCTAGGATTATTCTCGCCACCAGTCGCTTGGGAACCCTCTGCTTTGGGTCCCTTAGCGTCTACCGTTGATGAGCCAACCCTAGGTTTCTTCAAATTTCCAGGATCACCCCTTCCACCCCTGTTGCCTGGGGTAATGGGCTTCTTGACATCACTGTCTGTAGACTCATCTGACGATGAGGACGAAGATTCTGGCAATGATGAGCTTCAGCAGAAAACAAAGGCAAAAACACAGCTCCATGCCTCACCTTCATCGTCTGTATCGTCATTGTCAGACGGTTGCACCTCAGGATTTGTTTTTTTCACAGGCCCAGCTGGCGAATGCTCTAGGATACAGTAAACATTGATTTTTATCAGATCATAAATAAATGCAAGAAAAAGGTAACATGTCAACCCACCAGATTCTTCGTCTTCAGATGATGATGATAATTCACTAAGGGCACCCATCTCAATATCTTCTTGGCCCGAAAGATTTTTTCCCAACAAATTGAGCGGGAGGGAGATATGAGAGGGATTAACAGTCCCAAGGTGAGGGGATAATATGGGACGGGATTGAAAAACCGAGTTGAGAACCGAGGCCAATGAAGTTTCTAGACTTTCTGGCATAGGGGAACCACCATCATGGGTAGAGGGTGATTTAGGACGGTCGGAGGTGGCTAATGGTATGGGGGGAGTTGGGGAACCATCTTCATCCATTGGGGGAGGGGGTGATTCAGGACGGTCAGAGGTGGATAATGGCGTGGGGAGCATTGGGGAATCACCATCATCGTCCATTGGAGAAGTTGTAGAGCGAGCTTCAGGATGCTCTTCATTGACAAGAGATGCATTGTTCCCCATTGATGTTGAAACTTGAGTGTTGGGGATAACTGGGGCTTCTGGCATGGACCCACCAACTTGTATATCCGGAGTAAGGGCGTTTGAGGCACCTTCTATTGCTAATTGCCTCCCAACAGCCAAACCAGGCTGTAATGGTGTTGAAGAAGAAGAGGGCTGGGCTGTAAATACAACAAAGAATAAATAAATGAAGCTTGAAAAGCAGTTTAACATTTCTCACCTAAAGGGGTGCAAAACATGCGACAATCATGGGGGTTGTTGGATGCTGCCTCTATCTCAGCCCACGGCAATCTTGATACCAGTTGTGTTAAAGCTTCATGAGGCGTGATGGTCACATCAGCAAGCGCTATAAGAGAACGCCAGATGGAACTCTCAATTTTAAGCACAAGGGGTGTCTTCCGAGGAGTTAACTCAGCAAAAGATTCGAGAACAAGACGACGATTATAGGACCTGGTGATTATCCTGAATGGAAAGAGCAAATAGAAAGGAGTCAGGAGCAGTGCTAATTGCAGAGGTGTCCCAAGTTGGTGGAGGCTGTGCGAAGCTGTCTCTCCATCACGTAAATCTTGCAAGTAGTAAGTCCCCTCCTCTTGATCATTGATGAATTCATCTGTAGAGGTCTCATCTTTGAAGATGCTGAGAGATATGAGTATCGGATATCAATGTGACATGAGTCTAACGCACTGGAGACGGTCATTTAAAATATCAGGATAGTCAGGCAGAGACCCATCTCGGAATTGGGTCATCTTGAGGTAGTAAAGATGCAGAGCAGCTTGAAGAAAGTTGTCGACCACATTCACATATGCTACTTTCTCTTTGTTCTTGCTTGCCATCCGTAGGAGAGCAAGGTGTTTGCTTCCTGCATGGAGGTCGTCAGGAATTTGAGGTAGTCCTGACTGACCTATAAGTTTCCGGAAGTTAAGCAGAACTTTGGGCCAATTTTCTAGTTTGTCAAAACCCTGCAAGCAAGGAAAATTAACTTGAGGATCAGAATATATATAAATCAACGTACAACAATCTTTTCACTATCCTGCTCAGACTTGTTGAAAGACAAGGGGGGAAGCAGGCGAATGGGAGGTTGTGAAACACCAATTTCGCAGTCAAGAGCCAAGACCTCAAACATTCGATATGCAGAAACAATGGAAGCAAGGGTTTTGTACTCCCCCTTTGATGATGCAGTCATCACCGTTGGATGTAGGGTGACCGCATTGGATGCTTTCAGGACATCTAAGCCTAGAAGCGGTGCCAATTCGTTAGAATCGACCGCAAGTTTATCAAAGGCAAAGAGCGAGCGCTCAAATCGATTTAGCGAATTGATGAAGTGCTGAAAGCAGTCTGTTAAGTTACAATCGAGGCCACAGAGAAATAAAGTACCTTGTGAGGTGACATTATTTCAGTGAAGTCAGCCAAAGGCTTTGGCACTTGTACAACATGTGGTGTGGCCCAAGGAAAGGCTGAGAACACAGGTGAGACAGCACGGCATTCTGAAGGACCTGAAAGGGGTGAACCAGTGTAAGTGCTTGCTTTAGTGAGAGTGGAATTAGTACAGACAGTTTACCACGTGAGCCGAACTGGATGTGTCAGAGTCCATAGCAGATTTCAAGTAGAAGAGATGGTGGCTGAAGGGAGGTCGACGTCAATAGGGACAAACGAAACTACCGCGCGCGCGGTGGTTTCGTTTGCATTTGTTTGATTTCGGTGATCATGCCCTTGAGCTCAAAGATTTAGTTAATAGTTTGCATTTCCAGTATTGTACGTCCCTTCTACAGGACTACTCGACGCAGCACGAGGAAACTACATAATCTGACAAAAAAAGCGTCAAAAACTAACGTGTAACTCCCTCCCCAAACACGCTGTCATCTCACATCGCACCGGAGTTAAACATCTTGGAAAGGGGGAGTGTCAAAGTCGTTGATAGGGTATCGAGCTGAACGTTTTGGAAAGGGGGACTGATACGTGAGAGGATAGGTCGACGTTGTTGACGGGGTATGAATGTCGTTGACAGGGTAATGTGGGGGAATGATACGTGAGCAGATGGCTCGACGTCATTGACAGAGTAACGTGTTGGAAAGAGGGAGTGATAAGCGAGCGAACGGCGCCGAATTTGAGACAGAGGGTGCTGGTGAAGCCGTTGACGTAGGCAACGATGAACTTGGTGCGGATGAACGTACAACACGACGCCCCAAGCTAAACGTTTTGGCCAGGGGGAGTGATACGCGAGCGGATGGGGTCATATAGACAGAGGAGTGATATGCAAGCGGATGGCTCGACATCGTTGACGGGGTACCCAGCTAAACATGTTGGAAGGGTGACTGATACGCAAGCGGATGCCATCGCTCGACGTCGTGTAGTGGATTCTAATCAGGTGGATGTTAGTTGAATGAGGTGCATATAAACGCACCGCAGCACGACGGCCTTCCTTCAACTTTGCACCACACGTCCCCAACCTCTTCAACACCATCTTGTCTGCTCGTCTGGGGGGCCATCGTACCGCGAGATTTGAGCCCTGGAAAAAGAAACTTCGTAGATGGAGAGGAGGGCAACGAGGTGCGAGCGGAAACGGTCTGTTGTCGCCACGTTGTTCACTTGAATTGTGGTGGTCGTGTAGGTAACATAGGGTGCCGTTGCCGTTGACTGGAATGCCGTTGACGCAGTCGATGTCTTTGCAGCCCTCGTCGACAACGCGAGGGCTGCAAATACAATGTTTCTGCGGATTAAATGAATGTTAGAGAAACGGGGTGCTGACGAACATACGAAAAATACCTCTTTGAAGGCTTACATGGCACCTAGACTGTGCGTCAAAGAAAGAACGTGGAGGGGACGGTTCTTTCTTTCTCACCTGGGCCCACAGAAGTGATTTGTCGTTCAGTTGGCACGTCGCTGACTGCGACATGGCACCTCGCCGCTCCCTCGTGTTCCACCTTTATGTCTCATTCGCCGTCATCATACCTCATCATTCACCATTGCCATTCGCTGTCGTCGTGCATCGTCGTTCGCTGTCGTCGTGCAGTGTCGTCCGCTGTCGTCGTGCATCGTCGTTCTCCGTCGTCGTGCATTGTCGTTGTCGTCATGCATCGTCTGCTAAGGCTGATCCACGTCATGATGACAGCGTCTGGTTCAAACAAATGCAAACGAATCCACCGCGCGCGCGGTGGATTTGTTTGTTCAAGTTGAACGACGTCTGGATAAGCAACAACGCCAAATTATGACGTGCGCCAAGGG
>NW_001889873.1:1721602-1722615 GCF_000143565.1 Laccaria bicolor S238N-H82 | reverse complement strand
AGACACTACACAATTTTCTAATCAATAAAGCGGACACTACAAAGTGTTGTAATGAAAAAAGCGGACACTACACAATTTTCTAATCAATAAAGCGGACACTACAAAGTGTTGTAATGAAAAAAGCGGACACTACACAATTTTCTAATAAATAAAGCAGACACTACACAATTTTGTAATCATCAAAGCAGACACTACAAAGTGTTGTAATGAAAAAAGCAGACACTACAAACCAAAGTGTGGGAAATAATTCCCCACCCAAATGCGCAGTGTGCCTGACATCAGTTGTGTCTGAAAAAAGTGTAACACTTTTCTTAATTAGGAAATGGCCCAATTAGGAAATAGTGCACACACCGTCATTAACAATGACCACACCATGCTAGCCATCAACTCTTCTGGCCCAAAAAGCGTGGGAAATAATTCCCCACCCAAATGCGCAGTGTGCCTGACATCAGGTGTGTCAGAAAAAAGTGTAACGCTTTTCTTAATTAGGAAATGGCCCAATTAGGAAATAGTGCGCACATCGTCATTAACAATGACCACACCATGCTAGCCATTAACTCTTCTGGCCCAAGAAGTGTGGGAAACAGTTCCCAACCTAAATGTGCACTGTGCCTGACATCAGGTCTGTCAGAAAAAAGTGTAACACTTTTCCCAATTAGGAAGTTGCCCAATTAGGAAATAGTGCGCACATCATCATTAACAATGACCACACCATGCTAACCATTAATTCTTCTGGCCCAAAAAGCATGGGAAACAGTTCCCAACCTAAATGCACACTGTGCCTGACATCAAGTGTGGCAGAAAAAAATGTAATGCTTTTCCCAATTAGGAAATGGCCCAATTAGGAAAAAGTGCACACATCAATGCATATACTACACATGGGTCAAACCCATTGGTAAATATCTGTCAACAAACATCCCAATGAGGGTATTCTGTCTACAAAATAATAGGTAAATCCCCTGTCCCCTATATTAAAAAAATCCCAAGTTTTTCTCTTAAATATAGGACCCCAG
>NW_001889873.1:1720001-1721552 GCF_000143565.1 Laccaria bicolor S238N-H82 | reverse complement strand
TCTTTTGTAAGATATGATTGGTCAACAATTTTTACATCATTTTCATTGGGGTCTATCTGTTGGTTTTTTATATTTTTCTGAGCTGGGATATTTTTATTTCTTTGAGCCAACTCCTCCTGTCTATTTTGATCAACTGAAGCTTTCCATTTGGAACTAGACTGTAGTATATCAGGTTGGATTGGTTCCTTGTCAACTTCACTTATTCCATTTGGGGATTCATCCAGCCAGCCAGCTTCTTTTATTGCAATTTTTGTAGCATTCATTTGCTCTTGATTTGCCCTTCCATATTTTCCAAGTGCTGTATATTTATTTGGAATATTCTCTTCATCATTTTCATAATACTCTGCATCCCCAAAGTGAGCACCATCATATGCATTTAATTCATCAAGATCCAACATTGTCTCATTTGACATCCACTGGGGAAATATTCCTTCTGAATCTCCCTTTTTTTGTTGAGCAGAAAAATCATCTCTAGCATCATTACACTCATATCTAATATTAAAGTTCTGCATATATTGCCTCTGTTGCACTGTGAATTCATAGTCATTGAAGGTTTCATCCCAAGTGTCTTCCTCAGATTTCAGATCATGACCAGTTCTCCAAGGCTTGAATAAAGCAAGCATGGTGGCACAATAATACTCTCTGTCTCCTCTGTCACATCTTGGCAGTGAGCCTCCAACAAAGTTTGGGACAACATTACTTTTTTTCTCATTAAATTGAGCTTGATGTGTTTTATAGAGAGGATGGTCTCTAAGAAATGGGTAGGTTATTCTGCTTTCGCTGACAAATTCATCATCACTATCATCAGCTTCAATACTAGTTGAGTGTTTATTTATATTAAGCTCATCTCCATCATTATCAGAATTATCAGAATCATCAGAATCATCAACTAGTTGTGGTAGTACTTCAGTACTTGCTCAATTTTTTCTAACAAGTCAAGTTCATCATCTGAATCTGTGATTTCATCATGCTCTTGGGAGCTATTGGCTACTTTGCATCTGGCAGACATTTGAACCCATTCATATAGTGTCTTATCTTCAAATATTGTTGGTCTATAGATGTAATCATGAACTGATGAAAAGCCCACATATTCACCTTTGCTTTTTTGAAGTACAAGTTTTTCAGGTATCTCCTCTTCCAAGTCTTCCTCTGATCTGAAGGGTTTTAGAGCTTCCCTCACAAAGTTTTTCCAGTAGACCACTACAAATTTGTGACTGGTATAATGATCAGGATTTCCCAAAAGATATAGAGCAGCCATAGGACCTCCAATTTCCATTCTAGCTGTTAAACAGTTGCTAGCCTGTGTTACAATTTTTCTTGCCTTTTCTTTTCTTTCTAAAGACCCTCCCAACATTTCAGAATTTCTGTCATATACACTCTTAATAGCATCAAATATTGCATAAGTTTTTAACCCAGGCTTAGTCACATAATCTGAGATATATGCCACTATAGCTTTGATGGCTGTTCCAGATAGAAGGCTTGTTACATCTGAGTTACATCTGAGCAGATAAGTGACTGGAGGAGATAGTGTATTAATCCATTCCTCTCCAT
>NW_001889873.1:1718766-1719951 GCF_000143565.1 Laccaria bicolor S238N-H82 | reverse complement strand
TCATTACAATGACCCACCATGCTAGCCATCAACTCTTCTGGCCCAAAAAGCGTGGGAAATAATTCCCCACCCAAATGCGCAGTGTGCCTGACATCAGGTGTGTCAGAAAAAAGTGTAACGCTTTTCTTAATTAGGAAATGGCCCAATTAGGAAATAGTGCGCACATCGTCATTAACAATGACCACACCATGCTAGCCATTAACTCTTCTGGCCCAAGAAGTGTGGGAAACAGTTCCCAACCTAAATGTGCACTGTGCCTGACATCAGGTCTGTCAGAAAAAAGTGTAACACTTTTCCCAATTAGGAAGTTGCCCAATTAGGAAATAGTGCGCACATCATCATTAACAATGACCACACCATGCTAACCATTAATTCTTCTGGCCCAAAAAGCATGGGAAACAGTTCCCAACCTAAATGCACACTGTGCCTGACATCAAGTGTGGCAGAAAAAAATGTAATGCTTTTCCCAATTAGGAAATGGCCCAATTAGGAAAAAGTGCACACATCAATGCATATACTACACATGGGTCAAACCCATTGGTAAATATCTGTCAACAAACATCCCAATGAGGGTATTCTGTCTACAAAATAATAGGTAAATCCCCTGTCCCCTATATTAAAAAAATCCCAAGTTTTTCTCTTAAATATAGGACCCCAGACACCCCTTGTGGCTGAAAAAATATATCCTTAGTCAACCCTAGCTGCAGAATATATCCCAAGTCCAACCCAGACAAGAAATATATTTCTACATTGTGACAGTCACAATTCAGGGTCCAGGCATAAGAAATATATTTGGAGTCCATTCCAGTGAGGAAATATATTTTGGGGTGTGTGACACACTAGAAATATATTTAGTGTGACATTGGACAACAAAATATATTTAGGTAAAAGTGGAGATATACAAGCCCAGAATATATACACTATAGATATACACCCTGACATTTAGTCCCGTAGTATTCATGGAGTTTGCAAGACTAACAGTCAGTTGTCAGTGGGTGACTGAAGTGAGCCAGGGGCAGCCACGTCGGTCGTTGTGGATCACAACTTCCATAACTTAGTAGGAACACAGCATTAGTTCATTCAATTCATTTTATTAAGTTGCATTATTCTTGANACCCATTGGAGTAGCTATTTACGCGTTAAGTACCTGGCTAGCAGCTAACAAATCCACCGCGTGCGCGGTAA
>NW_001889873.1:1714339-1718716 GCF_000143565.1 Laccaria bicolor S238N-H82 | reverse complement strand
CTTCTGCAATTGTCAATGACTGACACGCCAGCACTGGATGATATTGATCAAGAGCTTTTGCAGAATGAAACAGAAGAAACCATCGTACCAGAGGATGAACATAATGTTGCCACAGCATTTAATGCATCAAGTTCAGGCCTTTCACGTTATCCCTCAGATGGAGGGGACTTTATGCTAAAAAATGGGCCAATTGATCCACAGTTTGTTGTACCCGATGCAGACCTCATCATCCTGGAGTGGCGAGACGCTCGCTTCTACTACGTTTACTGCCTCCAAAAACCTCATCCACATCCCAAATTGAATAAAGCCGTGCCCGACGCCTCCAAATACATAAAAGAAACTTGGGTGTATATTGTCGACACCTCGCCTGAACACCAAAAACAGAGGTTTGACTTTGAAGAAACTTTGTCAGTTCCAATTGGTCCTGACTCACTAATGGATGAAATTGGTGAGTATGCTCTGCAGTTGATTAGGTTGATGTTGATTGCTCGATATGTAGGGGCAATGGCATTACCACCCAGTGCTGCTCTATATGCTTCTACTCCAACAACACGTCATGATCGAAACCAGGATGTTTTGAATGTTTGCCTACTTGATGGGTATGTTTTTGCATATACATACAAATATAATGTCTGATCATGAAATAGAAAGGAGCTGATGACGAAAGAACAGATTAACGCATTCGATGATCTGCAAACTGATCTGATTGGCCCAGAGGAAGAGGCTACCCTTGATCCACCAACACGGGATGAAAATGGAGTATTAAGGGGGGGAACATGGTTTGAAAGGACTGGTGCAGTTGGAATTAATGGAACCCGTTGCTATCCCATGGGTTCCACAACCCAACGCACACGCGCAATGTGGAGTCCCCACTGGTTTGGCAAATTACTTGACTTTATGGATGAGCAACTAGCTTTTAGAAAGAGGTTCATCAAGGTACCATTGTTCTGCTCAACTATTATTGCCACTTAAAAAGATTATTAGCTACATGCTGAAATCGGCGCCCTCGCAATGAAGATTTGTCTTCCAAACCACGTACAAGACCTCTATCAACGCTACACATCTGCAGCCAACATACCAAGACTAGGAGTTGATGACAACTATTATTTTCAAGCATTACAGCTGAATATTTCACCTGCAATACCTTGGGAGAGGCGTTTTCGTTATTATTTCAGTATAATTACTATGGCTATTTCTAATCCAGTTATAGATACCTCCCTGGTGGGGATGGGGGTTTTTGGGCAAATGCATGGTCACCGTGACACTGGAGACGATGCTGCAGGTTATACCTGCATGATGTCCAACACCAATGTCCCAGAAGGTGGTGGAACTGAAATGGGGAGATTCTTCGTTCTGAACAATCTCATTTATGTGAAGATGGTTCGCTTTAGCTTGCCCATATTCAATGGGCTCTTCTTGCATGGGGGCTCACCAATCATTCTTGGACGTGGCATTGAGTTGAAAAAAAACTTGTATCGGATCAACGCCGTTCTATATTCACCACGTTTCATGCTTTCTGGAGCTGGTCAATACTCTATCGGGTTCGCCAGTATGTTTGGACAACTCTTCAAATTGTCAACAGAGGCGACATCATTGCTGTGAGTAACAAACATTAACATCTGTCACAGAAAACTGAGAAAATCTAGCACCAATAAAGGGACGATAACAAGGGAGGCTAACTTTGTCCGAGACGGTATTATCCTTATGGAACCTAAGTCATTGTTCAACTTTGTCATCTGGGGCCTACTTCAAATTTCTGCCTATATTGTTCGTCAGCTTCCATTGCCTATGGGTGTACGAATAGACCAGGCAAAGTTTACGTCTGCATTCACCATGCAAGACAATATGACAACCATCACTGCTGAACCTTGGCCTGAAGCTCCAGATGGTTCGGTCTCTGATCCCATTTTACCAGGGGAGATTGAGGTTGATGGGATGGATCCATCTGTCAAAGCAGCTCATATTCGCAAAAAAATCCACATGGAATGGATTGACCACAAAGCCAATATGGCCAGCTTTATACCATCCCAGTGGGGCCACGTTAAGGACTACACAGATACGACAAGTCAAGATACAGAAGTTGATAGGCCAAAACGTGAATGTCTTACCATTGTCAAATTGCTTCACACTTATGCTTTCTTATAGATGTGGGTGGTGGCATCAGCAGGAAAAACAAGAATGAAGGTCAAAACCGGGAGAGGGAGCTTCAACGTAAGTGATTGTTTTTACTTGGCAGATTGTTACTGAGAAAACATAGGTATCAGTGCAAGGCTTGGAAGAAAAAAACCCATAGATGGGATCACTATTGATAGCATGAGTTTATTGAATCAACATCTTCATCAAGGTAAGTAATGTGAGGGTAACGTGTAACATACCACAGTGATTGATGATGCAACATTAGAGACAGTAATGCGACGAAAGCTAGAGGCTAAAAATACTCAGATGCAACACACTGAATACAGGGAAAAGAACGGCCGAAGCACCAGAAAGAGAAAACGCACCAATTACTCTTCTGGAGGAGAAGGTGTGATCAGTCAAATCAGGGTGAAGGGTGGCTGATAAAAGCTCTTTCAGATAGTCAAGATGGAAATCATGAACAGGAGGATCATCAGATGGATTTGGAGTCTCCTAAAGCAAACACCTCTTTGGCTGATCATTATGGTTGGTTGAAGTAAATTTAAGTAGACTTGCAACTGATGTTTTCTTCACAGGTGATGAGTTAGAGGATGAAGAGCCCTGGGATTTAGAAGATGAAAGGACCTGGGCTGATCAGGAGGCCTTGGATGACAAAGAACCCTTGAATGACAGGGAACACTTGGATGAAGAAGAGCCCTTCAATGAGGAAGAGGACTTGGATGAAGAAGAACCCTTTGAAAAAAGGCACATATATAATAGTGAAGGAGAAAGTGAGATAGACTCAGACAATGAAGATGATGGACCAACAGGTAATGCCATCTAGTCATTCATATGAGAAAAAATACTAATGCAATACAGAACATCTCAATCCCATAGATGCATTTCTGGGCACTATCGACTTCAATGCAATTGACAGCTGTGCTGACCAATTTTTGGGATCTCTTTGTTCATTGCGATCACAAGAACGCATGAACCAAACTGAAGTGGCAGCCAACTCCATCAGTATAGAGCAATCCATTCGATCTTTGACCATCTCTCCATGGGCTTCAGATCATCCACAGATCATTGCAAAAATATGGCCAAAACACGATATCCTCTTGAAATCCATGCAACTTTCAACAGTTGAGCTCTACGCCTGTAGGCTAATTTATATGACAGGCATTGCAGCACCTTATACTTGGGTTGAAACCATTGTCTGGGAGGCAATCAATACCGAGCCTTCAGTGAATCAGACTTCTGCCCCAGCAGACTACAAACCTAGCTGGGTGCACCAGCTGGTCAAAGATCTGAAGGGATTGTATCTGAGTGGCCTACACAAATCAGAGATTGTACCCTTTCCTTCGACAAAGTATCTTCCACATCTGGAAGAGCCTGTAACTCACCAGCACAAAATTGGACGTGTGTTATATGACACAGATGCACAAAAGGAGCAGCTGGCAACTGCAGCCACAGACATCATTCGTTCCTGGCTGCATTTTCCAACTACCCCCAAAGCAATTTCTCAGTGGATGTTCATTGCCACTATCAACAAGGTCATTGATCGGCACTCCATTTTTTTACTGGAGCCTGTTTGGACTGCATTTCAAAGCCCACTTCTTACATTGGAGGGCAGAAATCAAGGAAGCAATAATCGAACTGAAAAACATCCAATTTGGAGACAGTTTGAAGCTTCTTTGCGACAGCATCCATTGGCAAAACCACATTCATGGTTGACGGAGAAGTTTGAGGTACTGCATGAGACTGTCATGACGTGGATAAAAGAGAGTCAGATTGATCGCAAGGCCATTGAGAAGGCACAGCTTGTATTCACCAATGCACGTTCTGAATTCAGAGCAGGAAACACTAGTTCTGGAGCCAAGAAACGGTCCAAGACCAAAGGATTCAACTCGGACACATCATCACTTCCCCAGTCCAAAGATGACAGAAGAATGCTTTTTGTCAACTTTCTGAGGCGTGGGCTGCCCCTTTTGGAGCAGGGACTCTCTGTGCATGTGAACAGCTCTGACAAATTTCTCAAGAAGATGGCAAATTCACCTGACAAATTCATGCCATACAGAGAACATGCTCCCACTCGTATTATTTCACGAAATTTGATATATGATGATCCAGAATGGCTGAAGACACCAATTGGTTTCTGGAATGTTCTGTGCTTCCGTGGAGTTTTCTTTGGCTCAGAGTTTGCTCGTGACAATGGACGTCATTTCGAGGATCTGGATCAGTGGAAAGCGTTAGCAAAGGCAA
>NW_001889873.1:1712681-1714239 GCF_000143565.1 Laccaria bicolor S238N-H82 | reverse complement strand
GGTCTCAAAATATAGTCACATTGCATGATATGACAATATTTTTACATGGTTGTCTTGATTTCCATATTTGGATATGGACCCTGAATACTGGACACAGCCCCTTCAACACCATGGCAACAGAGAAGATCACTCTTAATTTTGGGGTATTTTTTTCAGATTTTCTGGCAACTTTTAGGTGGTTTCTATATTTAGATATTGACCCTGAACCCTGAACAAAGCCTCCCCACCTTACTAAGCAATATTCTGATTTTTACATATTTTTTGCTGATTTCTTTTACGATTTTTCCTGATTTTATGGCTGCTTTTCTGTTTAAGGGAAAAGGTTCCCGCGGTGATGAAAGGTAAATGAATGAATGAATCAATGAAAAATTTGCCTAAGTCCTCAGTTGATAAAGAATGAGTCTTACTCGTAAACTCGTAAGGACTCATAATTTTGTGACCACATTGAGAAATATAACAGCATGCTCTATAAAACTGTCCCTAATTTCCTTTTCAGGTCAATTTTCCCACGGTACCAGAAACACAGCCTCTCACTTAGCTTTATTAACAATAATTGTAGCCCCTTTGCTTAGCTTTACAAATATATATAAATAATGTCACACAGATCATTCCTTATTGAGAAAAACACAAAATACTGAAAAAATTGGACACTTTTTGAAAATGGTCATGTATTTTGACCAATATCTGCATAAGAAAGAAGGCTAGTCAGATGATATAATCACATTTCTGATATTTAATGCTGCTATAGTATTGGAGAGGCTGTATTCAGGGTCCAGGATACACTTCCAAATATGGGAATCTGCCCAAATATAGCTAAATTATTGTGTACAAGTTTCTTCACTTTCCAGCTGTTTTCTCTGAGTTGTTTTTTTTTCTGTCTATATTTAGATATGGACCCTGAACACAGCCCCTTCAATATCATGACAACAGCAAATATCATTCCGATTTTTCTTCCCTTTTTTGGCATATTTTGTAATCATGTTATACAATCTATCTGGCTTTGTTCTATTTTTAGAGATGGACCCTGAACCCTGAACACAGCCCATTCATGATCATGGCAATGGTGAATACCATGCTTATTTTTCACTTATTTTGCACTGCTTCTCAACCTATCTGTTTCCATTTTTCAGACAGCTTTCTATATTTGGATATGGACCCTGAACCCTGAACACAGCCTCTCCAACTTACTAAGCAATATTCTGATTTTCTACACATTTTTGGCCAATTTATTTGCCATTTTTCCTGATTTTATGGCTGCTTCTCTCCTTAAGAGAAAAGGTTCCCGCGGTGATGAAAGGTAAATCAATGAATCAATGAAAAATTTGTCTAAGTCCTCAGTTGATAAAGAATGAGTCTTACTCGTAAACTCGTAAGGACTCATAATCTGAGTTTTCTTGTTTAAGTGATGCACGCACATCATTCCTAACATTTTCTAAAGTTTCAAGACCTCTGATAACTTTTTTGTATCCTTCTGACAATATTTTTCCTTGATTACCAAATGAATAAAATGTTTTTGTCCAGCTTTTTGGATTGTAAATCCAAATCTCACACAAAATTG
>NW_001889873.1:1711540-1712631 GCF_000143565.1 Laccaria bicolor S238N-H82 | reverse complement strand
CGGACATACATTGTATCTGACAGGTCAAGTAGTTGAATACGATATAGATGCAATACGGTAGTTGGATATGAAGGAAAGCAAGCACAAAATTCTACTCCATAGCCTCCATCATTCGAAACACTGGGTCATCGTGAAAGAGACTGAGAAAAGTAGTGTTTGAAAGTCCGGTTCGGTCCGGTTTTTTGATGCCCAGGGGCGTTAACCGTAACCGTAACCGGTCTGCCTTTTCCCCAGAAGTCAAAAGACCAGACCGGACCGCAAAAAGACTGCAGACCGCGGTTTTTTGCGGTCTATAGACCGGTTTCGGTCTGCATCAGTTTTAACCGGTTTATGACCGGTCTTTAGGCCAATATTTTAAAATTATGAATCGGTAAATTTATTAACATCTCTAATAGCTTCAAAACGAGCCCAAGAACGTTAAATTCCGTTAGGTATTGGTGCTTCTATAAAATAAGTCTGGTACATCTATTATTCCCAAAAGTAATTTACATTTTAATTCATATCTCTCTCGTTTTTTTACCAAATCGTACGTTCTTGGGTGCGTTTTAAAGGGTATTTAAGGGGCTACAAAAAACCGGTCCAAACTGGTCAAGACCGGTTCACGTTAACCGGTCTTTTTGCAGTCTTTACATTTCAAAAATAAAAGACCGTAACCGCAGGTCCGGTCTTTTGCGGTCTTGGTCCGGTCTGGTTACGGTCTTTTTCCAGTCACGAGACCAGACTTCCAAACACTAGAGAAAAGTAGGGCTACCTGAAATGCAATGTTGAGCACAAATAAGAATGAAGATAATGATAGACTTGCAAAGTGTTTTCACTAGCAGCAAGCACTGCAACCCAAAGCACATTCATTGACAAAGATACATCGTTGGGATTTGCCTTGGAGTTATAGGAACCAACAGTATATCCAATGAGGGCTATGGAACCAGTGGGGACTTGACGACCGAATGGGGGAAGATCTTTTTCAATGGATCCAAGGCCAGATGGCATCTTGATATGCTTGGTTCGAGCATCTAGAATGGGGACTGAAAGGCATTGATTGTCCGCAATATAAACCAAAATCAATGTTATTTTTTTACCTAAGTCATGAGGGC
>NW_001889873.1:1704433-1705773 GCF_000143565.1 Laccaria bicolor S238N-H82 | reverse complement strand
GCTGTGATATATGCATTAACTGCATGCGATAGATAACGGCAGCATTTTGATAGCCTGAGCAAGGCTGGAATGGCCAAGTTATCCAGAATAAGCTTCTGGATGTCTAGCGGTATATGCAGGAGAATGTTTGTTGGATACTCGAAGGTGGCATTCTCTGGAACTATGGTTGCTCAAAACGATAACAAATGAAGATGACAAAGTAGCGACATACTAGTTTTCAAACGATAAAGGTCTGCCAACTCACAGATGTGAGATTGGATCGTCTTGAACTGCTCAGGGTTCGTCTGACCAAACTGTACCAGTTGCTCTGATGTCATTTGCCAGAGAAACGATGGTGGATTAGATAAAGTTGCTTGAGCTGAGGAAACCGACTCTCGGCCCTTTGCAACTGAATCACTGAAAAATGTACGAAGAGCAGGTCCATCTACGAACAAGGGCATGGATGCTAATAACAAGAAATCAACATATAAAGGTCAACGAATTGGAAATCAACACACATAATTCAGTTGGTGAGCCGGGATCTGACATAGAAGGTGAGGAAATTGTTACGAGTCCTCTGAGTTTACGAAGAGACTCGTTTATTACCTGGGATCTCGAGACTTTTTTCAGCGCGGTAACACTGAAATTTGACTTTCTCCCACGAAAATGATTTCTTCCCACAGTTGAACGCCTCATCCTCCTCATTGTATTTTCTAGTCAAATCTACCAAATCATTGCTTAACACTTGCTTTTAGCACCCTAAGCATATGAATAGTGATGCCTCTGCTCTCTCTTTACTCAAATTATTTGCTAGCCCTGTTCTTGCAAGCTTCCTCAACATTTCCACAGTATTATCAACCCCATTCAATTATATTTCTTTATATTCAATGTATAACAATCAACCAAGGCCTCAACCTTTTCATAAACAGTTTTGTTGATCATATTCAGGGAGTTTGGGAGTATCCGAAGAAGCCCACATGCATGCCAAACAGATGAGATTAAGGTGCTGAGCGATTGTGAGCATAAATTCAAAAAGGCAAATATACAATTTGACTTACCTCCATGAGGCCTCAACCATTTCACAGACGGTTTGGTGGACCGTTTTCAGGGAGTCTGGGGGTATCCAAACGAGCCCATGTGCATGCCAAATGGACCAGATTAAGGTACTGGAGCTTGTGAGCATATGTGCAAAAAAGCGAATATACAAAGTGACTTACCTCCACAAGGCCTTAACCATTTTGAAAGCGGTTTTGTGGACCATTTTCATGGAGTTTGGGGGTATCCGAACGAGCCCACGCGCACGCCAAACGGACCAGAATGAGGCACTGAGAGCTTGTGAGGATATGTGCAAAAAAGCGAAT
>NW_001889873.1:1700579-1702624 GCF_000143565.1 Laccaria bicolor S238N-H82 | reverse complement strand
CCTCAGCGAACGGACTGCAGGAAGGTACTGAGAAGTTGTGAGGATAATGGTGAATATTCCGCTGATCAAAAGGAATGACTCACAAGTTGAGTCACGGAAATTTCCGAAAATGACGTACTTCCCTTGCGGGCTACCTTGCATTTTGAAGGTAGCCCGCAAAGGAAGTACGTCATTTTCGGGCAATGCCGTGACTCGTCTTTTTGCCCTAATGCCAACCTCTGCCCAGGACCTTCCTGTGGCTCGATTCGCTTCAACGTAGACTCGTTTGGATAGTGCTTCCCGTCCCGAAAACGCTCCGACAAACCGTTTACGAATCCGTCAACTCCTCGTGGAGGTATGTCTATTTGTATTTTCGTGTTTTTGCACTTCTGCTAAACTCTGCCCAAGACCTTCCTGTGCCTCGATTTCCTTCAACGAAGACTCCTTTGGATACTACTTTACGTCCCGAAAATGCTCCGACAAACCGTTTACGAAACCGTCAACTCTTCGTGGAGGTACGTCTATTTGTATTTTCGTGTTTTTGCACTTCTGCTAAACTCTGCCCAAGACCTTCCTGTGCCTCGATTTCCTTCAACGAAGACTTTTTTGGATACTAATTTACGTCCCGAAAACGCTCCGACAAACTGTTTATGAAACCGTCAACTCTTCGTGGAGGTACGTCTATTTGTACTTTCGTGTTTTTGCACTTCTGCTAAACTCTGCCCAAGACCTTCCTGTGGCTCGATTTCCTTCAACTTAGGCTTGTTTGGATACTGATTTACGTCCCGAAAACGCTCCAACAAACTGTTTATGAAACCGTCAACTCTTGGTGGAGGTACATCTATTTGTACTTTCATGTTTTTGCACTTCTGCTAAACTCTGCCCAAGACCTTCCTGTGCCTCGATTTCCCTGAATGTAGGCTTGTTTGGATAGTGCTTCACATCCCGAAAATGCTCCAAGAAACCGTTTGCGAATCTGTCAACCCCTCGTGGAGGTACTTCTATTTCTACTTTCATGTTTTTTTGACTTATAATAAACTATGACCAGAACCTTCTTGTGGCTCAATTCCGTTTCGATACTACTACACATTCCAAAAATGCTCCAACAAGCCATCTACGAATCCATCATCCCTTCATGGAGGTATGTCTGTTTGTATTTTCATGTTTTTGCACTTATGGTGAACTCTGCCCATGACCTTCCTATGGCTCAATTTCTTTCAATGTGGACTCATTTGGACACTACTTCACATCTCAAAAATGCTCCAACAAACCACTTATGAATCTGTTGACCCTTTGTGGAGGTACATCTGTTTGTAATTTTGTGTTTTTTGAACCTATGCTAAACTCTGCCCAAGACCTTCCTGTGGCTCAATTCCCTTCAGTGTAGACTCATTTTGATACTACTACATGTGTGCAAGTAGTAGAGTAGCAGTGAGTACCCTTCACACCTTTAACACCAGTCTGTTCAATGGCAGCACCCCCTACATATTCCCCTTTGTTATTTTTAGTTGGTACATGCATTCCTGGTCATATCCTCAGGTTTGCCCAGTATTATGCCTTGGACAATATACAACTCTTTTACTACTTCAGGATTGAGGAGACGTTTTCTGAATTGTTGTTTAACAATTTATTGTATTACATTGTATTAATCTGCCTACCCCGCAAAGCACCATGAATTGATTACATTGTATTCTGCCTTCTGTAAACCAGTCACTCAATCCTAGGATAGTTCAATGTGCAGGCATATATGACAGTGCTGTCCATGAGGCGAAGAAGCCCTGTGATAAAATGTTAAAAACAACAGTGTTGATCCACTTGCATTTGCTTACCATGTTGAGCCATTGTGGTGTCTTCCCATGCAGCTTTGTATTTTAATGCTGCAGGATCATGTCTACCATGTACATGAGGATGCATTTGATGTTGATGGTGTTATGCACCAGGGGATGGGTGGCAACTTTGTATAGGTAGTGGAAGCATTCATTCCAGTGTTCATTGTAGACGAGACATCTGCCACCAACCACAAATCACTACTTGACTTCTGGTCCATTGGTCTGAATCTTATCCAC
>NW_001889873.1:1699047-1700529 GCF_000143565.1 Laccaria bicolor S238N-H82 | reverse complement strand
CTCTCCCCCTCCTCAGCCTCGCTCTCCAAACTGGTAAGCGAACACCGCCGCTCGCCGTGCCACGACTCGGACCCGTCGTCCCCGCCAAGAAGCATCCCCTTCAACAGCATGTCCTCGTGTGAGCCGGAAACAAAGCGCGGGTCACATACCACCGCATTGGTATGCGACAAATCGGCGTACCGAGGACTTAGAGGCGAGGATGAGGATACGGGGGAGGTGGGGGACAGTTCAGCGGGGACGACGTAATTCTGCTGCTGCTGCTGCGGATGGTGATGAATCTGCTGGTGGTGGTGGTGGTGTTGTTGAAAAGGCGTGGAAGCATTCATTCCAGTGTTCATTGTAGACGAGACATCTGCCACCAACCACAAATCACTACTTGACTTCTGGTCCATTGGTCTGAATCTTATCCACAAGATATGTTGGAGGTGTTTCAAGGGTCCCAGGTGCATTTTCTCAAATGAAAATTTATCTAACAATTGCCAGAAAATAGCACAAAAATTAGAGAAAATTGGAATATGGTGCTCATTGTCAGCAATGATGTTATGAGTCCTCTGAGTTTATAAAAACACTAGTTTATTACCCTCTTTTCTCAAGGATTTTTTTACTACCTCTAACACTATTCTCCCATAAAAATTGATGGTTTGATGATGTAGAATAATGAACATTTCCTGAAAGGAAATATAGCAATAAAAATAGAAGACAAATCAGAAACAAATGGGGGGCAATGTGCACTATTGATGACAATGTTACATAGCATATTTTCAACTGAGGTTATTTGCACTTTTTGAGTTAAAAATAGCAATAAGAAATTGAGGGAAAGTTACTGCTTGTGCAATATTGGGGAGCATGGTCAGAGTCCAGGAGAACTTTCCATATGTAGTAATCTACTTGAAATTAACTATAAAAGACTGGAAAAATTTAGAGAAAAATGGAGGATAATACACTTCAGTCACCCATTGACAACTGACTGTTAGTCTTGCAAACTCCATGAATACTACAGGACTAAATGTCAGGGTGTATATCTATATTGTATATATTCTGGGGCTTGTATATCTCCACTTTTACCTAAATATATTGTGTTGTCCAATGTCACACTAAATATATTTCTAGTGTGTCACACACCCCAAAATATATTTCCTCACTGGAATGGACTCCAAATATATTTCTTATGCCTGGACCCTGAATTGTGACTGTCACAATGTAGAAATATATTTCTTGTCTGGGATGGACTTGGGATATATTTTTTCACCCACAAGGGGTGTCTGGGGTCCTATATTTAAGAGAAAAACTTGGGATTTTTTTTAATATAGGGGATACGGGATTTACCTATTATTTTGTAGGCAGAATACCCTCATTGAGATGTTTGTTGACAGATATTTACCAATAGCTTTGACCCATGTGCAGCATATGCATTGATGTGTGCACTATTTCCTAATTGGGAAAATCATTACACTTTTTTCTGCCACACCTGATGTCAGGCAC
>NW_001889873.1:1694410-1698997 GCF_000143565.1 Laccaria bicolor S238N-H82 | reverse complement strand
TCAGTATTTTTAACTTGTAACTTGTTCTTTAATAGGCTCATTCAGGTTGACCAGAGGTATGTTCTGGCTACCTCTCCAGTTAGCACATATTTTTTTTTACAGATGCCAAAAATGGCCTCCAGAATAAAAACCTTCTCAAGGCTCCAGCTTTCACTGAAATTAGTCCATACCAATGGAAGTGTAACACAACTACATAATGTAAAAGAATACACAAATACATTTGAGGTACAATAGATTCTTAGAAAGAACCAGAAAAATGAACCAACCTTCATTCTTTTTGCACTCAACTGTATGAGTCCTCTGAGTTTATAAAAACACTAGTTTATTACCCTCTTTTCTCAAGGATTTTTTTACTACCTCTAACACTATTCTCCCATAAAAATTGATGGTTTGGTAATGTAGAATAATGAACATTTCCTGAAAGGAAATATAGCAATAAAAATAGAAGACAAATCAGAAACAAATGGGGGGCAATGTGCACTATTGATGACAATGTTACATAGCATATTTTCAACTGAGGTTATTTGCACTTTTTGAGTTAAAAATAGCAATAAGAAATTGAGGGAAAGTTACTGCTTGTGCAATATTGGGGAGCATGGTCAGAGTCCAGGAGAACTTTCCATATGTAGTAATCTACTTGAAATTAACTATAAAAGACTGGAAAAATTTAGAGAAAAATGGAGGATAATACACTTCAGTCACCCATTGACAACTGACTGTTAGTCTTGCAAACTCCATGAATACTACAGGACTAAATGTCAGGGTGTATATCTATATTGTATATATTCTGGGGCTTGTATATCTCCACTTTTACCTAAATATATTGTGTTGTCCAATGTCACACTAAATATATTTCTAGTGTGTCACACACCCCAAAATATATTTCCTCACTGGAATGGACTCCAAATATATTTCTTATGCCTGGACCCTGAATTGTGACTGTCACAATGTAGAAATATATTTCTTGTCTGGGATGGACTTGGGATATATTTTTTCACCCACAAGGGGTGTCTGGGGTCCTATATTTAAGAGAAAAACTTGGGATTTTTTTTAATATAGGGGATAGGGGATTTACCTATTATTTTGTAGGCAGAATACCCTCATTGGGATGTTTGTTGACAGATATTTACCAATAGCTTTGACCCATGTGTAGTATATGCATTGATGTGTGCACTATTTCCTAATTGGGAAAATCATTACACTTTTTTCTGCCACACCTGATGTCAGGCACAGTGCGCATTTAGGTTGGGAACTGTTTCCCATGCTTTTTGGGCTAGAAGAATTAATGGCTAGCATGGTGTGGTCATTGTTAATGATGATGTGCGCACTATTTCCTAATTGGGCCATTTCCTAATTAAGAAAAGTGTTACACTTTTTTCTGACACACCTGATGTCAGGCACAGTGCACATTTAGGTTGGGAACTGTTTCCCACGCTTTTTGGGCCAGAAGAGTTAATGGCTAGCAGGGTGTTGTCATTGTTAATGACAATGTCTGCATATTTCCCAATTGGGAAAGTCATTACATAATATCAGTTTGGTTTGTAGTGTCCGGTTTTTTCATTACAAAATTGTATAGTGTCCGCTTTTTTCATTAGAAGAATGTGTAGTGTCTGCTTTATTCATTAGAAAATTGTGTAGTGTCCGCTTTTTTATTATAACACTTTGTAGTGTCTGCTTTATTCATTAGAAAATTGTGTAGTGTCCACTTTTTTCATTACAACACTTTGTAGCGTCCACTTTATTCATTACAAAATTGTATAGTGTCCGCTTTTTTCATTAGAAATGTGTGCAATGTCCCCTTCTCTCATCACAAAGGTGTGTAGTGTCCGCTTTATTCATTACAAAATTGTGTAGTGTCCGCTTTTTTCATTACAAAATTGTGTAGTGTCCGCTTTATTCATTACAAAATTGTGTAGTGTCCGCTTTTTTCATTAGAAAACTCTGTAGTGTCCACTTGATGCATTACAAAATTGTGTAGTGTCCGCTTTTTTCAGTAGAAATGTGTGCAGTGTTCACTTCTTTCATTACAAAACTTTGTGGTTTGCCTTTCTGATATCTTGTAGCTTCCTGGGGATATAGCTCAATGTTTCAGAGAAACTGACCCCAGCCAAAGACCTCTTCATCACTTAGAATCCATACACAAATTGTGTTTTGACTGAGCATCAAGTGTCCTAATTGTCCCCTTGGCCAGCTTCAGTCATGTTGTCCAACATTCATTGCATCTCCCTGGGGACTCATCTCTGTCCATCTATGTCTGACCATAGCCAACCTCAACATGATCTCCTTTCAGTGATTGATTTGCCAGCTGTTGGGGCTACTGTCAGATGCTGTTCAAGGAGAAAGTTAGGACACTTAATGCTCAGTCAAAACACAACTGGTGTATGAATTCCAAATGATGAAGAGCTGTTTTGCTGGAGTGACAAGATATCAGAAAGGCAGACCACAAAGTTTTCTAATGAGAAAAGCAGACACTACATACACACTTGTAATGAAAAAGTGGACACTACACAATTTTGTAATGAAAAAAGCGGACAATACACAGATTTCTAATGAAAAAGGCAGACACTGCACAATTTTGTAATGAATAAAGCAGACACTACACATTCTTCTAATGAAAAAGCGGACACTACACACCTTTATAATGCAAGAAGTGGACACTGCACAGTTTTCTAATGAAAAAAAGCGGACACTGCACAGTTTTCTAATGAAAAAAGCGGACACTGCGCACATTTGTAATGAAAAAAGCGGATACTACAGAGTTTTCTAATAAAAAAAGCGGACACTACACAGTGTTGTAAGAAAAAAGCGGACACTACACAATTTTGTAATGAATAAAGCGGACACTACACAATTTTGCAATGAATAAAGCAGACACTACACACCTTTGTGATGAGAGAAGGGGACACTGCACACATTTCTAATGAAAAAAGCGGACACTATACAATTTTTTAATGAATAAAGTGGACACTACAAAGTGTTGTAATGAAAAAAGTGGACACTACACAATTTTCTAATGAAAAAAGCGGACACTACACAATTTTCTAATGAATAAAGCGGACACTACAAAGTGTTATAATAAAAAAGTGGACACTACACAATTTTCTAATGAAAAAAGCGGACACTATACAATTTTCTAATGAAAAAACCGGACACTATACAATTTTGTAATGAAAAAACCGGACACTACAAACCAAACTGATATTATGTAATGACTTTCCCAATTGGGAAATATGCAGACATTGTCATTAACAATGACAACACCCTGCTAGCCATTAACTCTTCTGGCCCAAAAAGCGTGGGAAACAGTTCCCAACCTAAATGTGCACTGTGCCTGACATCAGGTGTGTCAGAAAAAAGTGTAACACTTTTCTTAATTAGGAAATGGCCCAATTAGGAAATAGTGCGCACATCATCATTAACAATGACCACACCATGCTAGCCATTAATTCTTCTGGCCCAAAAAGCATGGGAAACAGTTCCCAACCTAAATGCGCACTGTGCCTGACATCAGGTGTGGCAGAAAAAAGTGTAATGATTTTCCCAATTAGGAAATAGTGCACACATCAATGCATATACTACACATGGGTCAAAGCTATTGGTAAATATCTGTCAACAAACATCCCAATGAGGGTATTCTGCCTACAAAATAATAGGTAAATCCCCTATCCCCTATATTAAAAAAAAAATCCCAAGTTTTTCTGTTAAATATAGGACCCCAGACACCCCTTGTGGGTGAAAAAATATATCCTTAGTCAACCCTAGCTGCAAAATATATCCCAAGTCCATCCCAGACAAGAAATATATTTCTACATTGTGACAGTCACAATTCAGGGTCCAGGCATAAGAAATATATTTGGAGTCCATTCCAGTGAGGAAATATATTTTGGGGTGTGTGACACACTAGAAATATATTTAGTGTGACATTGGACAACAAAATATATTTAGGTTACGAGTCCTCTGAGTTTACGAAGAGACTTGTTTATTACCTGGGATCTCAAGACTTTTTTCAGCACGGTAACGCTGAAATTTGACTTTCTCCCACAAAAATGATTTCTTCCCACAGTTGAACGCCTCATCCTCCTCATTGTATTTTCTAGTCAAATCTACCAAATCATTGCTTAACACTTGCTTTTAGCACCCTAAGCATATGAATAGTGATGCCTCTGCTCTCTATTTACTCAGATTATTTGCTAGCCCTGTTCTTGCAAGCTTCCTCAACATTTCCACAGTATTATCAACCCCATTCAATTATATTTCTTTATATTCAATGTATAACAATCAACCAAGGCCTCAACCTTTTCATAAACAGTTTTGTTGATCATATTCAGGGAGTTTGGGAGTATCCGAAGAAGCCCACATGCATGCCAAACAGATGAGATTAAGGTGCTGAGCGATTGTGAGCATAAATTCAAAAAGGCAAATATACAATTTGACTTACCTCCATGAGGCCTCAATCATTTCACAGACGGTTTGGTGGACCGTTTTCAGGGAGTCTGGGGGTATCCAAACGAGCCCATGTGCATGCCAAATGGACCAGATTAAGGTACTGGAGCTTGTGAGCATATGTGCAAAAAAGCGAATATACAA
>NW_001889873.1:1688856-1694360 GCF_000143565.1 Laccaria bicolor S238N-H82 | reverse complement strand
AAAAAAGTGGACACTACACAATTTTCTAATGAAAAAAGCGGACACTATACAATTTTCTAATGAAAAAACCGGACACTATACAATTTTGTAATGAAAAAACCGGACACTACAAACCAAACTGATATTATGTAATGACTTTCCCAATTGGGAAATATGCAGACATTGTCATTAACAATGACAACACCCTGCTAGCCATTAACTCTTCTGGCCCAAAAAGCGTGGGAAACAGTTCCCAACCTAAATGTGCACTGTGCCTGACATCAGGTGTGTCAGAAAAAAGTGTAACACTTTTCTTAATTAGGAAATGGCCCAATTAGGAAATAGTGCGCACATCATCATTAACAATGACCACACCATGCTAGCCATTAATTCTTCTGGCCCAAAAAGCATGGGAAACAGTTCCCAACCTAAATGCGCACTGTGCCTGACATCAGGTGTGGCAGAAAAAAGTGTAATGATTTTCCCAATTAGGAAATAGTGCACACATCAATGCATATACTACACATGGGTCAAAGCTATTGGTAAATATCTGTCAACAAACATCCCAATGAGGGTATTCTGCCTACAAAATAATAGGTAAATCCCCTATCCCCTATATTAAAAAAAAAATCCCAAGTTTTTCTGTTAAATATAGGACCCCAGACACCCCTTGTGGGTGAAAAAATATATCCTTAGTCAACCCTAGCTGCAAAATATATCCCAAGTCCATCCCAGACAAGAAATATATTTCTACATTGTGACAGTCACAATTCAGGGTCCAGGCATAAGAAATATATTTGGAGTCCATTCCAGTGAGGAAATATATTTTGGGGTGTGTGACACACTAGAAATATATTTAGTGTGACATTGGACAACAAAATATATTTAGGTTACGAGTCCTCTGAGTTTACGAAGAGACTTGTTTATTACCTGGGATCTCAAGACTTTTTTCAGCACGGTAACGCTGAAATTTGACTTTCTCCCACAAAAATGATTTCTTCCCACAGTTGAACGCCTCATCCTCCTCATTGTATTTTCTAGTCAAATCTACCAAATCATTGCTTAACACTTGCTTTTAGCACCCTAAGCATATGAATAGTGATGCCTCTGCTCTCTATTTACTCAGATTATTTGCTAGCCCTGTTCTTGCAAGCTTCCTCAACATTTCCACAGTATTATCAACCCCATTCAATTATATTTCTTTATATTCAATGTATAACAATCAACCAAGGCCTCAACCTTTTCATAAACAGTTTTGTTGATCATATTCAGGGAGTTTGGGAGTATCCGAAGAAGCCCACATGCATGCCAAACAGATGAGATTAAGGTGCTGAGCGATTGTGAGCATAAATTCAAAAAGGCAAATATACAATTTGACTTACCTCCATGAGGCCTCAATCATTTCACAGACGGTTTGGTGGACCGTTTTCAGGGAGTCTGGGGGTATCCAAACGAGCCCATGTGCATGCCAAATGGACCAGATTAAGGTACTGGAGCTTGTGAGCATATGTGCAAAAAAGCGAATATACAAAGTGACTTACCTCCACAAGGCCTTAACCATTTTGAAAGCGGTTTTGTGGACCATTTTCATGGAGTTTGGGGGTATCCGAACGAACCCACGCGCACGCCAAACGGACCAGAATGAGGCACTGAGAGCTTGTGAGGATGTGTGCAAAAAAGCGAATATACAAAGTGACCTACCTCCACGAGGCCTCAACCATTTCACAAACGGTTTGGTGGTCCGTTTTCAGGGAGTTTGGGGCTATCCGAACGAGCACACGCACACGCCAAACGGTCCAGATTAAGGTACTGAGAGCTTGTGAGCATGAGTGCATAAATGCGAATATACAAAGGGATACTTACCTCCATGGGAAGTTGACCGTTTTGTAAACGGTTTTGTGGAGCTTGTTCGTGGAATGCGTAGGTATTGAATCGAGTCCACACTCAAGCGAAACGGACTGCAGGAAGGTACTGAGAAGTTGTGAGGATAATGGTGAATATTCCGCTGATCAAAAGGAATGACTCACAAGTTGAGTCACGGAAATTTCCGAAAATGACGTACTTCCCTTGCAGGCTACCTTGCATTTTGAAGGTAGCCCGCAAAGGAAGTACGTCATTTTCGGGCAATGCCGTGACTCGTCTTTTTGCCCTAATGCCAACCTCTGCCCAGGACCTTCCTGTGGCTCGATTCGCTTCAACGTAGACTCGTTTGGATAGTGCTTCACGTCCCGAAAACGCTCCAACAAACCGTTTACGAATCCGTCAACTCCTCGTGGAGGTATGTTTGTTTGTACTTTCGTGTTTTTGCACTTCTGCTAAACTCTGCCCAAGGCCTTCCTGTGCCTCGATTTCCTTCAACGTAGACTTGTTTAGATACTACTCCACGTCCCAAAAATGCTCCGACAAACCGTTTACGAAACCGTCAACTCTTGTGGAGGTACGTCTATTTGTATTTTCGTGTTTTTGCACTTCTGCTAAACTCTGCCCAAGACCTTCCTGTGCATCGATTTCCATGAATGTAGGCTTGTTTAGATACTACTTTACGTCCCAAAAATGCTCCGACAAACCGTTTACGAAACCGTCAACTCTTGTGGAGGTACGTCTATTTGTATTTTCGTGTTTTTGCACTTCTAATAAACTCTGCCCAAGACCTTCCTGTGCATCGATTTCCATCAACGAAGACTTGTTTGGATACTACTTCACGTCCCGAAAATGCTCCGACAAACCGTTTACGAAACCGTCAACTCTTGTGGAGGTACGTCTATTTGTATTTTCGTGTTTTTGCACTTCTAATAAACTCTGCCCAAGACCTTCCTGTGCATCGATTTCCATCAACGTAGACTTGTTTGGATACTACTACACATCCCAAAAACGCTCCAACAAACCGTTTGCGAATCCGTCAACCCCTTCGTGGAGGTACGTCTATTTGTACTTTCATGTTTTTTTGACTTCTAATAAACTCTGCCCAGGACCTTCTTGTGCATCAATTTCCATCAATGTAAACTTGTTTGGATACTACTACACATCCCAAAAATGCTCCAACAAGCCGTTTACGAATCCGTCAACTCTTCGTGGAGGTATGTCTGTTTGTATTTTCATGTTTTTGCACTTATGGTGAACTCTGCCCATGACCTTCCTATGGCTCAATTTCTTTCAATGTGGACTCATTTGGACACTACTTCACATCTCAAAAATGCTCCAACAAACCACTTATGAATCTGTTGACCCTTTGTGGAGGTACATCTGTTTGTAATTTTGTGTTTTTTGAACCTATGCTAAACTCTGCCCAAGACCTTCCTGTGGCTCAATTCCCTTCAGTGTAGACTCATTTTGATACTACTACATGTGTGCAAGTAGTAGAGTAGCAGTGAGTACCCTTCACACCTTTAACACCAGTCTGTTCAATGGCAGCACCCCCTACATATTCCCCTTTGTTATTTTTAGTTGGTACATGCATTCCTGGTCATATCCTCAGTTTGCCCAGTATTATGCCTTGGACAATATACAACTCTTTTACTACTTCAGGATTGAGGAGACGTTTTCTGAATTGTTGTTTAACAATTTATTGTATTACATTGTATTAATCTGCCTACCCCGCAAAGCACCATGAATTGATTACATTGTATTCTGCCTTCTGTAAACCAGTCACTCAATCCTTAGGATAGTTCAATGTGCAGGCATATATGACAGTGCTGTCCATGAGGCGAAGAAGCCCTGTGATAAAATGTTAAAAACAACAGTGTTGATCCACTTGCATTTGCTTACCATGTTGAGCCATTGTGGTGTCTTCCCATGCAGCTTTGTATTTTAATGCTGCAGGATCATGTCTACCATGTACATGAGGATGCATTTGATGTCAATGGTGTTATGCACCAGGGGATGGGTGGCAACTTTGTATAGGTAGTGGAAGCATTCATTCCAGTGTTCATTGTAGATGAGACATCTGCCACCAACCACAAATCACTACTTGACTTCTGGTCCATTGGTCTAATGAACATTTCCTGAAAGGAAATATAGCAATAAAAATAGAAGACAAATCAGAAACAAATGGGGGGCAATGTGCACTATTGATGACAATGTTACATAGCATATTTTCAACTGAGGTTATTTGCACTTTTTGAGTTAAAAATAGCAATAAGAAATTGAGGGAATGTTACTGCTTGTGCAATATTGGGGAGCATGGTCAGAGTCCAGGAGAACTTTCCATATGTAGTAATCTACTTGAAATTAACTATAAAAGACTGGAAAAATTTAGAGAAAAATGGAGGATAATACTGGTTGTTGCTTTCAATGTATATGTAGGTACTCTCTGTAGGTAAATGGAAATATACACTTTATCCAATGTAAAATAGCAATACTATATATATATAGTTAATGGGTATAAATCTGATGGGCTTTCAGGAGGTGGTCACATGACTAGTTTCCTGAATAATCAAAAATGTGAATGTTGTGGTGCTGCATTGTAGCTTCCTGAATATAAAAAGGACTCGTATCTGCCATGCTTGCAATGGCCCTCTTGCACAAGTGCAAATAACAAACTTCGCGGGGGTAGGCATAGCGGCAGGGGCCTTGCGAGGTCTCCCACGTTTACGTGGGGTTGTTGGCACCTCTACAATCTCCGGCTCACTCATTCTAAACAGAAAGCGAAGTTAGATAAGGCAAATGTTGGAAGAAAAGAGCGACTGACTCTGCCTTCTCCTCCTCCTCCTCCTCCTCGTCATCATCCTCTCCACCACACTCATCCGATGAACTTGAATAGAGTTCGGTGGGTAAGTGACTGCAAACAAGAAAAGTGTGAAGAAACGTACTCTTCCTCCTGATAAGTCTCGTTCCCGTCGGACTCATCTGAGTCTTCGATAAACTCAGCAGAAATTGCAGCCTTCTTGCGACGAGTGGAAACCATGATTTTTGTCGAAGCGAAGATTGAAAAGCAGAAGTGAGAAACAATCCTTTTTTTATAGGACACAAAATTTAATTTACACAAAAACGATAGAACTGAAACGGAGAGGGGAATCAAGGAGGTTGGACCTGGAAACCCTGTATTTCGTTGAAAATGCTAGAGGTGTTAGACCCTGCAATGAGAGAATTCCCGAGGGAAGCGTAGAATCTGCAGTTGATCGAGCCTAAAACGGTTTCAGACATCAAAAGGGGTGTAAAAAAAACAAGGGTAGCAGATGAATTGCACCCCATTTGTACCCCACAAGTGCCTGCGATGATAGCGCTCGCAGCATTTCGTTATGAACACAACTTTGTTAACTTTGCACAAGCCCATTCAATTAAAATACTCATAAACAAAGAAGAGCATGCCATCTATGATACGTAATTGGTGGGAACACTGGACACCACCCTCGGGAGCCTAATGCCATTACCAGCACATTTACAACCACCAAGACACCATGAAATGAGCATTGGGGTAACGACACTCCAGCGGATTGGATTTTCTGCCACTTCAGGCATGACGGGAGTGACGGTCATGGTTGGTGACAAAGTAGGAAGGGGCGAAAATGGTCGAACAGAAAGAAGGC
>NW_001889873.1:1663952-1688806 GCF_000143565.1 Laccaria bicolor S238N-H82 | reverse complement strand
TTGCATTTGCTTACATGTTGAGCCATTGTGGTGTCTTCCCATGCAGCTTTGCATTTTAATGCTGCAGGATCATGTCTACCATGTACATGAGGATGCATTTGATGTCAATGGTGTTATGCACCAGGGGATGGGTGGCAACTTTGTATAGGTAGTGGAAGCATTCATTCCAGTGTTCATTGTAGATGAGACATCTGCCACCAACCACAAATCACTACTTGACTTCTGGTCCATTGGTCTAATGAACATTTCCTGAAAGGAAATATAGCAATAAAAATAGAAGACAAATCAGAAACAAATGGGGGGCAATGTGCACTATTGATGACAATGTTACATAGCATATTTTCAACTGAGGTTATTTGCACTTTTTGAGTTAAAAATAGCAATAAGAAATTGAGGGAATGTTACTGCTTGTGCAATATTGGGGAGCATGGTCAGAGTCCAGGAGAACTTTCCATATGTAGTAATCTACTTGAAATTAACTATAAAAGACTGGAAAAATTTAGAGAAAAATGGAGGATAATACTGGTTGTTGCTTTCAATGTATATGTAGGTACTCTCTGTAGGTAAATGGAAATATACACTTTATCCAATGTAAAATAGCAATACTATATATATATAGTTAATGGGTATAAATCTGATGGGCTTTCAGGAGGTGGTCACATGACTAGTTTCCTGAATAATCAAAAATGTGAATGTTGTGGTGCTGCATTGTAGCTTCCTGAATATAAAAAGGACTCGTATCTGCCATGCTTGCAATGGCCCTCTTGCACAAGTGCAAATAACAAACTTCGCGGGGGTAGGCATAGCGGCAGGGGCCTTGCGAGGTCTCCCACGTTTACGTGGGGTTGTTGGCACCTCTACAATCTCCGGCTCACTCATTCTAAACAGAAAGCGAAGTTAGATAAGGCAAATGTTGGAAGAAAAGAGCGAACTACTTGATATGAGGAATATCCGACCAATACCTGTAAATGAAGGTCGATCCAAAG
Organism: Laccaria bicolor S238N-H82; assembly: GCF_000143565.1. Lineage (NCBI taxonomy): Eukaryota > Fungi > Basidiomycota > Agaricomycetes > Agaricales > Hydnangiaceae > Laccaria > Laccaria bicolor. Next base: position 1,687,820 of record NW_001889873.1, on the reverse strand, counting down.
GAAAGGCCGGCTGTCTGGATTCCCCATACAGGCCTAAGTTCATTATTTTAGGAACATGGCAGAAAGAGCGAATGAAAAGAATAACACAGACCTGAGTGATGATAACGAAAGTTCATGGCGATACCAAAGAAGCAGAAAGTGAAGTTGATGGTTGAGATGCACGATGGGGAAAAAAACGCTAAGTCCTACGCCAGACAAATTCACTCATTGACTATTTTCTATTATTTGGAGCAAAAGCAATTTATCAAGGGACATTTGTTCAACACTGCGGCAGTGACGATGTTCGATGGAATACTAAACATCTACCCTGATCCCAGTTCCAGATAACAACCCTGCAAACGGGTAACTGACAGAATATGCATATACCAATATACGCCACAAATGTATACTAGCGGCATCAGATGTTCCCCAAACCAGTTAGGGTTTTCAGAAACCATTGTATATAGAACTGCATGGCCAAATAAGGTAGGCATACAGCATTAGGACAGCACAGGTAAAAGCCCAGTTTTTCATGAAGTTATCACACAAGCTAACTAATGACCAGGAATGTTTTCATTTTCAAACAGGGTTCAACAACAATGGAGAGGAACAAACAATCTATGGGTTGATAATTTCTGAAACCCTCTAGTCAGTATTATATTGAGCTAAACAACGCCACAGGGATTAAAAATGTATTGGAAAATTTTCTAGCCAAGTAATCCGACACTATCGCACTATATATTGTCAGGGCTCATCAACTTCTGCAGATCTGTTGGTAAGTCTACCAAAAACTCCAACAATCTATGGGTTGGTAATTTCTGAAACCCTCTAGTCATTATTATATTGAGCTAAACAACGCCACAGGGATTCAAAATGCATCGGAAAAATTTCTAGCCAAGTAATCCGACGCTATCGCACCATATATTGTCAGGGCTCATCAACTTCTGCAGATCTGTCAGTAAGTCCACCAAAAACTCCAAGAGAATCGAACCCACCCCACCTTCTGTGGTTGGAACACTTTACAGGTCACTGTTCACTACAATGGATTCATTTTACAACAAGATAGAAGCACGTAAGTACCCTCTTAAAGTGGATGTGTAGAGTCACTAATTTTATATACCAGGTGATCTGCTTGAGGCCGTCATAGATGCAAGGACGACGAAGGGTGCAAAGGTTGTACAACTGGCATACTTTAATATGGTGAGCAGTGGTATAGCATTATAGATTAACAGATACTCACACCCCCATAACAGGTCAATGGAATGTCAGATTTCTGCTCGGTAGCGGAGGTGGACAAACCAAGATGTTGGAAGCTTACAAAGACCAACATTGAGGACAACAGCCAAGAAGAAGTTGTACTACGCATACAGGGTATTGTTTGCAATGCAAGTCTTCCACCTGTGAAACGACCATTTAAAATGTAAGCATTTCCTTAATTCTGATGTGTAAACAAGCTAAAGCCTTATAATACAGAGAGCCAAAGCAGCGAAGATATATGAAGCAATCATTAGCTTTGACGGGACTCGGGGGAACCAAATTTTCCACCGTGATTGAAAACATTTACGACGTACAACACATTTTACGAGTCCTCTGAGTTTACGAAGAGACTCGTTTATTACCCTGTATCTCAAGGATTTTTTCAGCGTTCTAACGCAGAATTTAGCCTTTCTCCCACGAAAATTGATGGCTTCCCACGGTCTGGGATTTTGAAGACTTTGTCCAGGGTTTGTAGTCTTCTGTTAGCGTTTTTTGTAGTCAACACTACAATGTATTACTGACCGTGTGAACTGTCTGGTGATGGCGCGGATTCTTGCTCAAAATGGTCATCACCGGTTAAAGGCACATTATATAGCCGACACAAGTCATATCGTTTTGAATGGGCATCTATATCAACATCAACAAGGACGGTGATGGTCCTCATTACCCATGACTGATTCTTCCTTCATTATATATACTAAATGCTTTTGTAATCATTTCATCTGGCACCCATGGGATATGAACTTTGACCCACCGACCAAATACGCAACAATGCGACCTGTGGGCCGATCAAGTTGACAAGGCATTTTGCGTGTTCCTATGTCAAGTGTGTTATGGGTGGTATCAGATGTGAGCATGAATGTGATATCCAAAGAACCCCAAGAAGAAGGTAAACGAATGACGGTACATTGCCAAAACCTTGCAGAAGGTTTCAGCGGTTCCTATTGTCACATATTGTTGTTTGGCAATGACATTGATCACAAATATTTATAGTTGTACATCAGATTTTTTAAATGCCTCTCGTGCCTTGAAATGACGCACATTCACTTCCGATCAATGTGATCGGGAAGTGAATGTACATCATTGTTTGTGCCTTTCCTTGCTTCTTGTGCCTTCTGATGACGCACATTCACTTCCCATCAACGTGATCGGGAAGTGAATGTGCGTCATCGTTTTGGGTGGTGGGGTATATGCCATCAAAGCTTGGGGAAATTTCTCCAATTACAGATGCCACGTGTGAGCTTGATTCCAATGTTATTGATGCTTGTTTATCAGCAGCATGCAAGGTTTGAAATCACGCAAATTGGCTGCAGGCTGTTCATCAAAACATGGATCATCATATCAACAATGCACTGCGTAAGTTATTATCGCCCTATTTCAGTCCAGATGCATCCTGCTCAACTTCTCCCTGGTGTTATGCACCTCATCCTCTTCGTATCCAATCTTCCGCTTTAGAGACTGGCTGGCTCGACGCGGTTCAGCGCCTCGGCTCATGCGACGCGCAATACTTGCGTTCTGTTTCTCATAAGTGTTGTTTTGCATAGGATAATCTGGGGAGGCAGGCTTACTCGTAGTGGACTGCAATCTAATAGAGTGATGGCTCGAAGCACCACCAGTACCTTGTATTTTTTCTGCTTAAGCGGTATGGCAACAAATGATACCTGCGCTTCCACAATGTCTCCTGTTCGTATCTTCGTTGGGTTGATTTTGTAGTATCTGCAATCTATTGGTTGAATGTATAATTGTTTTATAACTCTATTACTTACCGTATAACACTATCGGATCCTTGTTGCGCTTCATAGTATTCAACCTTGTTTTCTTGGAGGTGAACGAATTCGTTGGACAATGCATCGGTAAGTATATTGTCGGGGTCGATTTCAGTGCCGAAGGAAATAGGAGTGTCACCGTTTATGTCACGCCGGTCAGTGAAATAGCGGTTGCCCATATCCAACGCTTCAAATGTTTCGTAGTAACTGGGAACCCACTCTTCCATGGTGTTGTGGGGTAGCGATCTCTCAAAAACATGCTGTATGTCATAAATGTTTTCAATCATGGCAGAAAATTTCATCGCCCCAAGTCCTGTCAAGGCTAACGATTGCTTGATATATCTTCGCTGCTTTGGCTCACTATGTTATGAGGCTTAAACTTGTTTGGGCATCTGAGCTTAGGATATGCTTACATTTTAAACGGCTGTTTGACCGGTGGGAGGCTTGAACCACAAATGATACCCTGAATGCGCAGTACGACTTCTTCTCGGTTGTTGTCATCGATGTTGGTCTTTGTGAGCTTCAAGCATCTTGGTCTTTCTACCTCTTCTACCGAGCAGAACTCTGACATTCCATTCTCCTGTTATTTCAGTACATCTTGAGTCATCTATAATGCTATATTATTGCTCACCGTATTGAAATATGCCAGTTGTACAACTCCTGGGCCCTTGGTTGTTCTAGCATCGATGACAGCCTCAAGTAGATCACCTGTTATATAAAATTAGCGATTCTACATGTCCAGTTTAGGAGGGTACTTGCGTGCTTCTATCTTGTTGTAAAATGAATCCATCATGGTGAACGATGCAATGCAACTTGTAAAGCGCTTCGGCTACTGAAGTTGGGGTGAGTACAATCCTCTCCGACAATTTCGGCAAACTTACCGACAGATCTGTAGTAGTCGATGAGCTCTGACAGTGCAATGCAATAGAGGGTGCGATAGTGTCGGATTTTCTGGCTATAATATTTTCCGGCATTTTTTTGAATTTCCCTGTGGCGTTGTTTTATTTGTCGATCTTTCCTCACAGCCATCATTTGAACCCTGTTGGAACATGGAGACGCTGTCGCTGTCAGAACATGAAGATGCTGCCCCAGAGTAGGTAATTAGCTTGGACCACATTATTATGGAATATAGCACTTTTACCTGATAAATTATGCAGCATATACCTACCTTCTTCACACTCCTCCGGTTCTATATCTGTTAGTTGAAGTTGGTTTGAAACCCTTAACTAGTCCTAGGAATGTCTAATGCGGCTGCCCTTGTGGCGTCAGTTTCCTTGAAGCAGGGTTGTCCTTCAGAATTGACATCAGGGCGTTTGGTATGTTGAATCCAAGTTGAGCATCGTTGCCCCGGTGGCGTTATTTTGCTTCTCGATCTTTCCTCACAGCTGTCATTGAACCCTGTTGGAACATGGAGACGCTGTCCCTGTCAGAACATGAAGATGCTGCCCCAGGATAGGTAATTAGCTTGGACCACATTATTATGGAATACTGCACTTTTACCTGATAAATTATGCAGCGTATACCTACCTTCTTCACACTCCTCTGGTTCCATATCTGTTATGTAGTTGAAGTTGGTTCGAAACCCTTAACTAGTCTTAGGAACGTCTAATGCAGCTACCCTTGTGGCATCAGTTTCCTTTAAGCAGGGTTGTCCTTCTCAATTGACATCAGGGTGTTTGGTATGTTGAATCCAAGTTGAGCATTGTCGCCACGGCGGCATTGAAAAAAAAAATCCCTTGATAGATTGCTTCTGCACCAAATATTAGGAAATAGCGAGTAAAATTGTTCAGTCGGGGAAGGACAGACTGACCGTTCTTTTCTGCCGTCGTTCATATCAACTATCAAAGTTCACGTTCTACTTTGTCGCTTCACCATGAGCCTTCGTTATCAACAGTCAGGTTTGCATTCCATTTCGAATTTCTTCCATATTTTTGATGTGATGCACTTAGGACTGTACACGGAGACCAGACTGCCAGCTGTCCCTTTGAATCGACCATCCTTCAGAGGTATTGGTTGAACTTTTTGTCGAATCGGGTATTGGACTCACATAGGATTATCTCCCCAGAACTTGAATCACAGACGTCCTCTCCAACCATCTCCTCGCCTTCTGTATCTGATCATGGTTCACCAACCGTGTTGGGTATGTCGATTTGCCCCTTCATCAACCATTAGATGTTGAATTCTTGTTATCACATAGCGTCCATGCCCTTGTTCCGAGATGGGCCTGCCCTTTGTACACTTTTCAGCAATGCAGTCGCGAGAGGCCGAGAGTCGCATTCTTCATCTGAAGCAATGATAACGGATCCAAAGTTGGGTCTCTGGCAAATCACGTCTGAGAAACTCCTAGAGATCGGTCAGATGGAACCCGAGCGCTTCCATGAAATCCAGTCTCATGTCCGTGAGTTGGCAGATGTTTATCGTTTGAAAACTAGTATGTTGCACTTGTCATTGTGGCTTGTTATTGTTCTGACCGATCATAGTTCCCCAAAATGCGGCTTATGAGTATCCCACGAACATTCCTCTTCATCTGCCGCAAGATATCCAGAAGATTATTTATGACAACTTGGCCCTTCCTGCATTGCTCCGGTTGTCGAAGTGCTGCCGTTATTTCTGTCATGCAGTCAATGCATATACTATGGCACGAATTGAGCGCATTCTGACCTCATTTTCCATCAATCCGCACAAGCTTCTGGAAGGCATGGAAGTTTCAGGTGCATTCATTGGAGGGTCTGTCGCCCTTCTTGCCGTGCTTGCCAATGTCGATGGTTTTGCTCCATACGATCTCGACCTTTATGTACCTGAAGCTCATGCAGATACCTTCACCCGGCGTATTTTATCAGGTTTCAAATCTGTTGGTGGTCACTCGCCAGTCTACCATCTGAATCCCGCTATCGCTCACGTTGAATGGTACACCTCCAATTTCCATCCCCTCATTCGTGTCAATGTCATCGCAACCAAGTCCGCATCCCCCTTGGAGGCTCTATTCCATTCTGGCACATCCATTACTATGAACGCTATAACTGGCCGAGGAATTTTCACAGCATACGCTGATCTGACACCCAGGAGAATCAGCTTGCTACCATCTGGTTTATCCCTACCCACCACCAAAATCTATAATGCTGTTAGAAGCAGATCAGTTTTGCCTCACAGTGAGGCATATACCATCCTTGCTAACTTCGGTATTTCGGTACCAGTTCCAGCATTGCCTCGGGAGTTGTTGGAGCTTCTTGTCAAAAAGTATAAGGCGAGAGTCGGTGTTACCTTTGTTCGGGAGTTAACGTCCATCAAGGACCACATCTGTGGCGAGGATCGGTCTTGCAGCTTTACCCTGCGAACTTCTGCTGATCCCAGATGCGCCTTCTTTCTGTTCAGACCATTTTCGCCCCTTCCTACTTTGTCACCAACCATGACCGTCACTCCCGTCATGCCTGAAGTGGCAGAAAATCCAATCCGCTGGAGTGTCGTTACCCCAATGCTCATTTCATGGTGTCTTGGTGGTTGTAAATGTGCTGGTAATGGCATTAGGCTCCCGAGGGTGGTGTCCAGTGTTCCCACCAATTATGTATCATAGATGGCATGCTCTTCTTTGTTTATGAGTATTTTAATTGAATGGGCTTGTGCAAAGTTAACAAAGTTGTGTTCATAACGAAATGCTGCGAGCGCTATCATCGCAGGCACTTGTGGGGTACAAATGGGGTGCAATTCATCTGCTACCCTTGTTTTTTTTACACCCCTTTTGATGTCTGAAACCGTTTTAGGCTCAATCAACTGCAGATTCTACACTTCCCTCAGGAATTCTCTCATTGCAGGGTCTAACACCTCTAGCATTTTCAACGAAATACAGGGTTTCCAGGTCCAACCTCCTTGATTCCCCTCTCCGTTTCAGTTCTATCGTTTTTGTGTAAATTAAATTTTGTGTCCTATAAAAAAAGGATTGTTTCTCACTTCTGCTTTTCAATCTTCGCTTCGACAAAAATCATGGTTTCCACTCGTCGCAAGAAGGCTGCAATTTCTGCTGAGTTTATCGAAGACTCAGATGAGTCCGACGGGAACGAGACTTATCAGGAGGAAGAGTACGTTTCTTCACACTTTTCTTGTTTGCAGTCACTTACCCACCGAACTCTATTCAAGTTCATCGGATGAGTGTGGTGGAGAGGATGATGATGATGAGGAGGAGGAGGAGGAGAAGGCAGAGTCAGTCGCTCTTTTCTTCCAACATTTGCCTTATCTAACTTCGCTTTCTGTTTAGAATGAGTGAGCTGGAGATTGTAGAGGTGCCAACAACCCCACGTAAATGTGGGAGACCTCGCAAGGCCCCTGCCGCTATGCCTACCCCCGCAAAGTTTGTTATTTGCATCTATATTATCAAAAATCTAACTGTTGTGCACAGAGGGAAAAAGCGACCCATTGACGAGGTCGCGGCTTCTGATTCGGATGGACCTTTCATGCAAGGTATGTTAGTATGACATTATCTCCTTATATTTATGGCTCACCTCAAAATCTCCAGTCCCATTCACGACAGTCCAAAGAAGCCCCGTGTAGCTCCCTCTGCGACTAAGAAGCCTCCCACCATGCCATTGAAAGCAACCCCAGCGAAGGCGGCAACTAAGGCAGCTTCTCCCACTAAGCTCAAGACCACTCCAGCGGTGAATAACAAGTCAACCTCTCCCAGCAAGGCGGCTTCAGCTAAGAAGAGTAAAGTGTATGTCAACCTTTGCCCGCTCGATCTCCTATATAGAATTGTTGATTGTATCATTACTCTAGCGCTGCCATCAACGAAGATGATGACGAACTAGAACAGGAATCTGTGGACAGCGACGATCCAAGGTATTTTTGTATATTCATTCCAAGGCTATCTTATGGAAACATATGTTATGGGGTTTAGTGAACTTGGAAACGAATCGCCCACAGGAAAAAAGTATGTCACCTTTCCTTTTTTCTTTAATTTGAACGCCAATTAAACCCTTCACTTTAGAAATAAGACCCGGCAACTTGTCTTTGATTCCTCAGTGTACGCTTGACTTATTTCATGAAGTAGAAGGTGATCGTCTCCAATTTTGTTCCAGGTTGAAGGCGAAAGGGAGCGTCCAAGCATACAAGAAGAAGAAAGGTGCTCAAGATGTTTTCCATAACGATGCCACAATGTCCGACGATGAGATCACGTTTGTGCTCTGTTTGAGTTTATTCTCTCTCATCCATGTTGACCCAATATCAGTGAAAAAAAGGTTGTTTTTTTAGAAGATGTTGACCGCGATCCGCCCGCTAGGCAATTATTTCAACTTCTTTTACTTGAATTTACTCTGATTCTCAACCCTAGTTATCCCAAGCTGTCGAAGTGTCACGTATCTGCTCCAGATCTTGTTGACCCTCTTCTTGAAAGTTCCTACAAGAAGCTGACCAAGTTGCCTGGGCAAGTCAATTGGCATTGACGTGTCGTCATACATCTTACTTTGAATCTAGCAGCCTGAAGTTTATCTCCTGGAAAGGAGATGCCGACAAAGAAGATGAGGATGGAAATGGGATGATACTCTTCTCAAGTATTAAAACCGTCCATCCCGACATTGATTTGAAGTATATCCTCTTTTCTTTTTTCATAAACGGTATACTTATACTTAGTTTTGCAGGTATGTCAAAGGGCTGGTGACCTTTGAGAAAGACTATAGTCTGAACGTTATCAACCTTTCTCGTATCGATCCATCGCTTCTTGTCAGTAAGAAGACACCTGGTCAAACAAAAGGGGGGCCTATGGTGTTTATACGAGATCGCAAGACCCCTGCCTTGTGCGTAACGCTTGGAATCATTGCCGACGACCAGACAGCTTCACCTCGTCAACGTTACGGTGGAGATAAAGAGGTCAAGTTCATTACCGCAAAGCTTATCGCATATGAGTATGAGAGAATGGTCGCCGTCCTTTGCATGATTCATGGAAAAGAGTCTGTTAGGGTACAGCTTGCCGATAGCACCCTAACCTTTGCCACACGTTCTGCAGGTAAGTATTTTTTGACTTTCTTGTATGCGTTACTTCTTATCATTTCTACCAGAGGTGAACTCTGGTTCTTCTCCTGTCAAAGGATTTGCAACTGTTCGCAGCCGTGCAACTATGACCAACAATACTCCAGATCGTAAGTACCGCTACTCATCGTTAGGCCCGCGTGACTCGGGTAAGAAAATCGCTCCAATCTTTTAGTTTCCACTGATAACTGATGGCTTATAGTCCCCATTTTGGATGCTCAAACCAAACACATAAAAATGCCCTCTGGCCTGGGTTCGGTTGAAAAAGACCTCCCATTGTTTGGTCGTCAAGTCCCCACTGGTTCCATTGCACTCATTGGATATACGGTTGGGTCATATAACTCTAAGGCAAATCCTAAAGACGTATCTCTATCCATGAACGTGCTATGGGTTGCCGTACTGGCAGCTAGTGAAGACACTTCGCAAGTCTCACATCATCTTTCTGTTATATTCGTCCTCATCATTGCATTTCAGGTAGCCCTACACTTCTCAGTCTCTTTTATGATGATCCGGTCTTTAGGATGATGGAAGCCATGGAGTAATTTTGGTTTTTTTGACTTATGCGATATTCAACTATGGCCTGTTTACGTCCCCCCTCCCATATACAACTTTATCGCACGCTCTGGTACTCAACTACCATATATATTCCTATACCTTCTCTTATGTTCTGCCAACAATTGACTCAATAAATGGTCGCTGTTCAATTGTATTCAACATCACTCTCCTTGTTTGCCAAAACTTGGCAGAGTTGAAGCTTATGTCCATTCCATCGGCTCAGCCTAGTGAGTTAACAAATCATTATCTTCCCCAAGTCAGACGCCGTGATGAACTTTGTTTGATTTGTTAACCGCTCAACACTTGCTTGAAAAACAGGTGTTGGACTAGTTGTTTTTGTTATATACATAGAAGTAAAACTGTTTGATAATCTATATTCCATTTTGTCTACGCTGCCGTGGTAAAATGCGGCCTCGTTTGCACAAACCATGCTCAAGCGATATTACATTGAATCCAATCAGGGACTTTTCTTCGTCATCCAGCTCTTCCGCCAGATATTGACTCAACTCCTGGAATGAATGGCATGTTACTTCTAGAGTCACGATTTTTCCTTGCAAACCAAGTTCAACAAGACCATTTCTGGCACCTTTGTTAAGCTCATGAACCAGTTCACCCCAGATTGATGGTGTTGGCATAGGGAAAAATTGACATTTTGCTTCTATAAAGTCTCCAAGGACCAGAAGCGCACACAGTAGACCTATATTGGGAAATCGCTTTTTTCCCAACCGATTGTTTCCAACCAACCAATCAAACATCTCCTTTGCATTATGGTTGGCCTTGATGAATGTTTCCCAGCCCTGTGATTCCTCCCAATAACTTTTAGCCACTTCAGTTGACCGGGCAGCTTGACTGGGACCATATGCCGACTTGTTTACAAAGTATCGTTCCTTGGTGGCTGGTTTTGATAAGTCTGATCCTTTTGCCTTTCTTCTGCTTGTTTGGTAGAATGCATGCCATTCATCAAGGGAGTTAAACCATACAAGATCATCTTTTGCAAATGGCGATCCATAAAATACCCCTCTAAACATCAATGCATTGAAGAGACCAACCCTTGTGCAAAGACGATCTGCGTTCCCATATATCACCAGAGAAGCTTTGATGGCAGTGGGGGCTTTCTGTCTGAAGGGTAGTAGACGATCAGGGGACCTTGCAACTCGGCGTAATATTGGATCGGGAGAATTCACATGCATGGAAAATCCATCTCTGACAAGTGGAATGAGATGCCGTAGATAATCTAGGTAAACCTTCATTTGTTTGATCCGAATTTCAGATGGAGATGTCGTCAGTGGGCTCATTACTGCATTGGTTGTAACGTGTAGGACATCTCCCATTTGGTTGTGTATCTGTATATTTGTGGTCAGTCACATCAATTTATGATCATATTCTTTACTCACTTGTGGTTGAGTCAGTGGTGTTATTTTATTCTTCCCTTCATTAGCAAAGAAATTTTCCATCTGGCTGGTCAAGGCCTCTAATGCTTTATACTCGTTTGAGTGTGGGTCGACAAATGGATGGATGTAATAACGTTCTTTGAATTGTTTGAGGGGATCGCCTGAAATATGTCGCCCTTCGGTTTTGTTGAGAATAACATTGAATGGGTCACGAAATGCAGACCACACAATATCCAAAAGAAGAACCGATATTTGAGTACGTGAGACTATTGTCTCCAAGAATTCACATTGAATCTGCGCTCTTTTGTCATTGGGGTAGTTGAGCCATGCTCTAATGACATCATATGCAATATCTTGAGTCCTCTCCGCAACTACTGTGGCATTGTAGCTGAATCCAGGCTTTTTGAATTTTGTAGAATGTTCCGGGAGTCCAGATATAAAATCAGAAGATTTCAAAGTAATCCGTGTTCCTGCGCGGTCTTTGGTGTTCAGCAGGTTCTCAATTTTCAGGATCAATTTGTTGATCCAAGTGTCCTTTACTTGTCCTGACTGTGCACTATCGATTGCCTTCTTAACCCATTGGTGCAAGCTTAAAACTGTCCACATAGCAAGAGCACGGGAAATACGTATTTCAAGATGATGGCCATCAATTATTTCAATGACTTGGTTGACATTGCGCCACATTTGAGGAATTGAAATCACCGCTTCAATAGAGTGCGGGTGTTTGAGAATCCTCATTAAATTCTCATCAAGGGCCATGGTCGATTTGCTGTAAGCAATTGCCTGCAATGGCTTGTCATATCTAGGCTTTCCAAACTGAAAATCTCGAAACGCCTTTGATATCTCTGACAGGTTAAGATGTCCAAAGAAATCGCCGAGGTGATCATCTGTACGGGTATGTAGTTAGCTGGAATTCTAACACTTCCCCAAAATAACTCACGGTACAAGAAGTCATCATCCTCCTGATCTTCATAGTCATCAGAGTCCGAGTTTATTTCAGCCAAACAATCCTCATCATCTTTATCCAATGGGTTTGGTACATAATCTTTGTCCAAGAAGTCATTTTCATCATCACCGTCAATAGATCCATCGTTGGATTCCTCAGCTGGCGGCGAAGGTTCTCTTTGATCAAATCTATTTGCTCGAGTTCTTCCAACTTTGCACACAGCTTCTCCATTGTAATCATCTTTGTATGTGGCATCTCCATCATCACTGGACGAATGTGGTAAACGATTGTTGATAGCTCCATCATCATATTCCTCAATTGGTGATAAAGGTGCGCCTTGCTCAAATTCATAATCCTGGTTTGTTCCTTCTTCATCATCATCAGATGAATGAGGAGAATGGAAGTCTGCTTGGCTTTCTTCTTCTTCATCTCCACCTTCTGACGATGATTGTGATTGTCCTCTCTTTTTGTATTTTGAAAAGTCATAGTCATCGAAAGAATCATCGGAATCAAATGGATTCCGATGATTATGTAGGTCTGGCTCCCCATCGTCATAAATAACATCGTGCATATCCACGTCATCATTTATATGGTCAATATTTATTTGACATGCTTCTTCGATATCTTCATCGCTGCATTCCATGGCACTGAAAGCTGGTGTTTCAGTTGATGATTTACACTCAAACACTTTAAATCATAGATTATTATATATTATATATTAATTATTTTAATTGCATACCATGATTGTGGTTTTGTTGTCTCTCGAAAATATCTCCCATTGAATTGTACTTGAAAGTATCAAGCCAGGGTGGTTTTACAATGACAACTTCCATCAAGTTGGGTCTAGCAGTTGGTTGCCTTGCCAGTACGATGGCTTGGCTAGATTGGGAACCTAGATATTGAGGTCATGATCATCCTTTGATGTTTAATTAAAGTATTCTCACCCTGTCCTGTTGGTTCCATTCTGCTTCCATACATCGACAATGCTTCATAACTGTTGAGCAAATAGGCCAAATCAACTTTGCCTTCAAAGTTCATCAGGAGTGGGAAATAACTGATAATTTTAAAATATATTCACGTCTCTTGGGTTTATTGGCATTACTGCCAGACTCTATTCTTAGTCGTTTATTGGCTTTACATATAGAGATTAAATGAGAATACCAATATATCTATATATGAAAAGTCGTACCTTTTGTTACTCCTTTACCCTTTCCTCGTAACGGCTTTCCCGGGCCTCTATAAAACTGGTTTCGAAGAGCGTCAAAAGCCGTGAGACCATCCTCATCCAACTCAAATAACATATATTGAGATGGAATAAATCTGCTTTGATCTTCAAGATGGTCAAACCATCTGTTCCATCTTCCATGTCTCTTGTGTTCCACTTGTTCATCAAGAATCTGACTGTTCAATGCGGAAATTTCTGTTATAGGTTGCAGTGATGATGTGGATGGTTCGCAAGGTAGTGTAGTTGATTGTTCAGTTTGTTCACCATTTGGATCGGCCTCAGTGCTGAGGGGTGTATCATCATAGACACGTGATGGCACATCTACACCCCATGTTGATGAATCTTCACAAGGCGTATCAACGACAATCCCATCCTCCGCACCCACCCAAGGGCCTAAGGAATACCGCTTCCCATCGTTATCAATGAATGAGAATGCACTTAAAAATGTTGTGGAGTCTATGCGAGCTCCAAGCGTTCGAGAAAGTTGACCGAGCAGAAAAGCGCAAAGCTGTAGTAGCGAGCGCACGAAAAAACGGAAAAGAGATTTTCTTTCCATTATGACGATACCATCAGATGCCCAATTTGCATAGTTCGAGGTAGGTGGCCGCTGTGGATTCCTTTGAAAAATTTATTATTAATGTGTCTCTCATAGTAATAAAAATCCTTACATTTGTGAAGTGATCTCCGGCCCAAGCATCAACAGACCATCTTGCTGAGCTCGTCCAGGTAATGACGCAAGAGGATATACATATGCACCCGCAGCAGATATCATAGCTTTTGGTGGATAACAGACTGTCATGCAGCGGATTGCATGATATGCAGGTTCTATGCCCTGAGGTGCAATTGGCGGTGTTCCACCATGTTTCCGTAAACCAGAGAAGCACATCACAAATAGTGACTCCAACACAAAATAGCACCCCAACCCTAGAAGATGAAACCGTCCGGGTTCATATCCTTCTGGCAACCGTGAATTTGCCACCATGCATGTGCATGAGCCTCCAGAATCACACTTATCAGTATGTCCTATTCCAAAACCACCCATCCCAGGTAACCCTTCATCTGTGTCATGATAAGTTGATTAGTTATCATTGGTTTTATGAAAAAGTTTTGACCTGCCTTCGCATTCTTCTTGCCTAACCGCAGGAGCCAAATTAATTTGATGAGCGGGTGTTATAATATTTTCATCAGAGCCCACCCGAGGCATATTCGTAACCTCGGCATTCAAGGTGACCGCCTCAATATATTTTTTTGGCGCAAACATCTTCAAGGATTCCATAGCGACTTGCCCGTGTATCTTGTATAAACTTAACGAAAAAGAACAACATATAACCAAATAGTCACTCACTTTGACAGATCGCTTCCGACCAATGAGGTCATCGCTCCATTCAGATTCCTCCTCATCTGTGTAAATTTTCCCTTGCGCCGTTGGACCTACTAAGCCCCTGCTATGTTGATGGGTACACGTTGTCGAGTAGCAACGAGTTCCCTTAACACCCTTGACGCCAGTGCGTTCAATTGCTGCGCCTCCAACGTACTCGCCTTTGTCATTTTTGGTTGGTGGATTTCGTGTCATTTCTTCTGGTTTCCCAAGTATAATCTGTTGTACAGCATATAATTCTTCAACATATGATGGATTTAGAAGACGTTTGCTAACAAAACATTATCATGAGCTTTATTTATCACGTTGACAATAATACAATTTCAACTTACCCCGCAAAACCCCAGCAATTGACAACATCATACTCCGGCATCTGAAGGCCGGTGTTGGGATGCCGTGGGCAGTTTAGAGCCCGAGCGTAGATCACCGTTCCATCCCCCAAATGAAGGAGACCTGTGATATTCGGTATCAAATTTTAACATGAATATATTATACGAAATAAACTTGGAGGTAACTTGCCATGCTCATCCATGTAAGCATCTGGGCCCAAAGGAATACCTAAAGTATCCTCCCAGTCCGCCAATTTTTTCAACGCAGCAGGGTCTGTATCTATCACGTAAACTAATATACGCTTGACCGCCTGCGTATTGTGCACAAGCGGATGCGAAGAGACTTCATAGAGATAAGGAAAGCGATCATCACGGCGTTTGTCATAGACAAGACGGCCGTTATCTACAACAAAACGTTTATCCTTGGGACCATCGGCCCGCATGTATTCCGTTTTGTCCGGCGGATAGAGCTTCGGCATCTAATTTGGATATTTAGTTGACAGCACACATAAGACATGACCCACTCACAATGAAAGGAAAGGTAACGTCACAATGTCCAGGTGGGAGGAAAGGAAGAAAGGGCCGGGGAAAAAAAAAGATGCCATCTGATGCGAAGGGTCTGCCCTAAAGATCTCACAAACAACTGTAAAGGCAAATTTCCAAGGCGAGGAAAGTCCGAGATCCCATCAGAGATTCGTTGCTTCGAGTGCCTTTGGATGACGCACATTCGTTTCCCATCAAAGCGATCGGGAAACGATTGTGCGTCATCGTCGTGCCTTTTCCATGCTTCTTCGTGCCTTCAATGACGCACATTCGTTTCCCGATCGCATTGATGGGAAACGAATGTGTGTCATTCCAAGGCACGAGAATATATCAACGTGGTCGAGGCCCTGAAGTCAACAACGTCGTCAGAGCGCATTCTTCAATGGGTGAGTGCTTTCTACTATCAGCAAAACGTTCGATTGAACTTTGGGCAACTTTCGCAACTTTGCAAAGTTGTAAAGTTGCGAAAGTTGCCGGAGTTCGACAACTTTGGAAAGTAAGGTACAAGAACTTTCAAAGTTGCTGAACCACTTTCCAAAGTTGAAAAACATCTTTCGGCAGCACTTTGGTATCCATCTTTCACTTTGGTAGTACAACTTTGATTCACTTATTTGTAAACTTTCGGTACTTCAGTGGGGCATAAAATAAAATTGTATTCAATCCGAATCAGATACAAATGAATACTCGGGGATACTATCCTCTACAAGGTCTGAACTGGCGAATGACGATGCTGATTGGGATCGTTTCCGCTTGCGGCTGTTGCTGAGAAACGCCGTGGCAGCTGCAAAAATCTCCGCCCAGTGCTTGTCCGTGAGGTCCTTGGCCAATTTGAGGAACCGCGAGGCGCGGGGGTCGATCTTCATGAATGTCTTCCCGGAGGGACCAGTCCCTTTTGTCTCCTTCACCGTGCGGTCTCCGTAGTTGTCGGATGAGAAGTAACCGGCACTTGCTGTGCCACTGCTGTCGCGTGTCCCCGTTTGCCAGGACCTAAGTACATGTTCAACCTGAGAGAAAAGATGTCAGTGTTGGCGCGGTAGGCTGATGATGTTGTACTTACGGCTTGTAAGGAGAGAATTATGGCACCGACAGGTTTGTTGTCCTCGTTGAGCTGAGATTGTATGTCGTCGCCGTACTCAATAAAATGGGCGTGCGCGAGGGTGTACATGATCAACGGGTTTTGAAACATACCCTTCAAAATCGTGTAAGTAGATAGGAGGTAAAATGGCATGGACAAGTGTACCTTTTTCCGAATTTTCCCTTCTTCATCTTCCTCCCATTCCCGCCACCAGAACGCAAAGTGCGGGGGGTCACCTTTGGTTGTGAGGTATGCCTTGATAAGCTCCGCAATCTCCTCGGGAGTGTCGAGGTCATCGGCATACTGTTTCTTGAAAAGGTCGAATGCCTCGCCGGCCGACGTTGCGAATCCGTTACGCCAGTTGCTGAGGCGAGACGAAATCTATAGGACAACAGGTTGAGTTGAAAACATATCAAAAGGAAAATACTCGCCAGGCCACACCACGCATCGCCTTCCTTGACCACATGCTCACCTTCTCCAAAAACGTCGTCGACGATCTTCTGAACCTGGTCGTGGTCAAGCCCGGCCCAAGGAGTGATGGTCCCCGCCTTCAGCCTTGCAAGAGGGACGACGTGCTCTGTGAACTTCTTGTCCGTGCCAGCTGGAAGGTGTTGTAGCGTCCATCGAGCGTGACCTCCCCGAGCCTGCTTCTTGGTTGTAGGTTGGGAGGTGGTGATGGAGCTGATATTCACCATGTTAGGCTGTGGACTCATCGTAGTTAAAACCCATATACTAATAGATGAATAGAACATACCAATTTTTTCTTACCAACTTTCTTGGGTGCACTACGGTCATTTGCGATCGCCTTTCGTTCCACGTCGTCGCCTTCGCCATCACTCGCTATACCCCCCTGCCTGACCATGGAATCGTTATCGATGTCGTTAGTCGAAGCGGCCGTTGAAGAAACCGGTTTGCGGCGTGATTCCCAGTCGGCGGCGATACCTGCGATATCTTTTTTCGCCTTCTTCTTTGGTGGTGCGCTGGGTACGTGTTTAGTGAGAGCGCTCTGACTAACGTGACCACTCACCGGCTACTAGCTTCCTTCTCTTGAGGGACTGAGCTGGAGGTGTTTGTAGAGGGTGTTCCCGCGATCACATTGGTCTTGTGTGCTGCTTTGATATCGTTGCGTCCAGGTTTGTACTTGCCTTTCTTTGCCTTTGCCTTTGTTGATTCGTTGTTTGTTGACTCGTTCCCACTGCCCCCTTCAGACTCAACGTCGCCCTCAAGATCATCTTCCTCTTCGCTATCAGGGTGCTATACTGCTGCATAACTACTGCTTATTGATAATGAAGATTTCTGAAGTAATTGGTGTCAAGTAGAGCCCAAGAACGCAGAATTTGAGCATGAACTTACTTGTCAACCTAACTGTTTGGTATGAGACCTTATTTCCTCACGAAAACCAAACGCCGAGTTTGAACGGTTATGCGCCACGTTTCGTAAGCCGGGAAGGTAATTCCTGGAGCAATTTCGGTCAGGTAGAGCACAAGAACATGAAATTCAAGTAAGAACTTACCAGTCAGCTTACTTTTTTGGTATTGGACCGTATTCTCCACAAAAACGAGTGCTGAATTTGAACGGTTAAACGCAACGTTTCGTAAACTGGGGAGATAGTTCCTGGAGAAATTTCGGTCAGGTAGAGCCCAAAAGAGTAAGATATGAGTAAGAACTTAGTCGTTATCCTCAATTTCTTGTGGTTGACCTTATGTATCCACAGAACCAAACACCGAGTTCGAACAGTTGGACGCCATGTTTCGTAAACTTGGGAGGTCGTTCCTAAAGCAATTCCGGTCAGGTAGAGCCCAAGAACATAAGATTTGAGTAAGAACTTGCTTTTAAGCCTGAATTTCTGGTGATGGACCTTGGTTATCCACAGAACCACAGAACCAAACGCTGAGTTCGAACGGTTGGACGCCATGTTTCGTAAACTCCGGAGGTCGTTTCTGAAGTAATTACCGTTAAGTACAGCCCGGGAACGTTAAAATTGAGAAAGAACCTACTTGTTAGTCTTAATTTCTGGTAATGGACTTTATCCCCCCCCACAAAACCAGCCGCAGAATTTGAACAACTGGGCGCCATGTTTCGTAAAGTTGGGAGGTCGTTCCTGGAGTAATTCTCGTCAGATAGAGCCTAAGAACGTAAAATACGAGTGGGAACTTACGTGTCAACCTTGATTTCTGTTTATGGGCCTTATTCCCCCCCCACAAAATCGAGCACTGTATTCGAACGCTTAGGCGTCATGTTTCGTAAGCTCGGGTGGTCGTTCCTGGAGTAATTCTCGTTAGATAGAGCCCAAGAACGTAAAAACCGATCAAGAACTTACCTGTTGGTCTCATTTTCTGGTAAAAGACTTGATTTCTCTGCAAAACCGAACACCGACTTTGAACGGTTGGGCGCGATGTTTCGCAAACTCGGAAGGTTGTTCCTGAAGTAATTCCCGTTAAATAGAGCCCAAGAACATAAAATACGAGTAAGAACTCACTTGTTGAGCTCAATTTCTGCTCATAGACTCGATTTTCCTGCAGAACTGAAATTTGAACGGATGGGCGGTCCATTTCGTAAACTTGGGAGGCGCTTCCTGTAATAGTCAGCGTCAAATCAAGCCCAAGAACATGAAATTCGAGCCAGAACTTACCGAGTAAATCCATTTTTGGTATGGTCTTCTGGAGGGAGGACTTGCCAAACCTTGTTGATGCCGGAGATAGTTGGTGGACGTGGAGATAAGATGACGGGGCACGTTCTGCCTCCTTAGATACCACAGCCTAAGATGAGAAGAGGGATGGGGTCATCAGTCAAGGGATCGGGGCAAGTGGCCGAGGCAAGAACTTGTTTGGAACTTGTAAGCTGAGCCTCACCCTTTCTTGGCGGGATCTGGTCACAGATCGGTCACACTGATGGGACTGTCTTTTTCGTCGGTCGCAGCTCTACTTCGTGCCTTCAATGACGCACATTCGTTTCCCGATCGCATTGATGGGAAACGAATGTGCGTCATTCCAAGGCACGAGAATATATCAACGTGGTCGAGGCCCTGAAGTCAACAACGTCGTCAACGCCATCAAGTCAACGGCGTCAACGTCCTCACTCAACGGCGTCAACGTCCTCAGTCAACAGCGTCAACGTCCTCACTCAACGGCGTCAATTGTCCTCAACGCTTTCAAGTCAATGCGTCGTCAACGTCCTCAACGCAGTCGACGTCGTCAATGCAACGTCATCAACACCATCAATGCAACGTCGTCAACGCCGTCAATGCAACATCGTCGACGTCGTCAATGCAACGTTGTCAACCAACAGTCAACGTCGTCGATGTCACCATCTACCTCGTCTCTCACCACGGGCTTGGCAAGCCTTACCCCTGGGAGGTCTAATGCGATGCACACACAAACGCGCCCAGCAGCGAGCAGTTTCTGCCACGTAAGTAGCACGATATCTTTTACCCAAGTCTTCGGCTAACAAAATGTCATAGATTTTGTCCAACTACTCAATGACGAACAAGGCAAAAGTAATGCATACAAAGGTTGAGTGTCAGATTGGCACTTTCATGCAGGAGTAAGTATCATATTCTCTTTTTGCACAACTTCTCAGGTAAAACTAACCCTTTCAAAGTACTCAGCACGCAAAGTGGAACGCATACGCTGGTTCTGCGGATGAAAATACGTCGTCTCAACGCTGGAAATGAGTAACGGCGACGTTTCGAAGTTCTGGGGGGGGCATTAACGGAGCCAGGACATGCTAAGTGATAAGGTACGTCAGTTTGAGTCTGCAGGTCATCCTCCTAATTACGGCTCAGTATCATACCGCCTCCACAGACGCTCAGCTCATCCTCAGCGCCATTGACCAACTCCTATCACTCAACGGCTGGGTGGCCGCTCTATGTCCAACACTCACACGTCCCTTTGGCCAGAACAAACGCGAAGGCGCCTACGATGACCGCGAAAATCTCTATTACATCGCCATCGTCATACGCTCAGCCGACCACTTCCTCATCGACCAGCTCGCCGTTATCGGGGAAATGGCAAAAAGACTCGAACCGACAACCTCTTCGTCTCCATGCCCGACTACGACTCCAACGATTCGATGGAAACCCTCAGACCTGTGCGATTTAACATGCATATACACAGATGGCGAACGCGTGACATCGGAGGTGATCAATTCAGACAATCAAAATCTTCCTCCAAGCCAGACGCCGTACCTCCCACAACAAGCAAGGTGCCATCCGCTACGGACAGCACCTCCCATTCCAAGTATTCTGCTGCGAGTTCGGAACACACGTGTATTACAAAGGCGTCAGCTACCGCTCATGGACGGATTACCGGAACCTCTCAAGATCAGAGAATGTAGGCAATCGGGATCCACACCGTGATTCTTAGCTCAGATCACATTCTCAATGACGCCGCCATTGATGCCATGTACGTCCCCCTCCCCTTCCCATTCTTCCATGCTCATCACCTTTGCAGAGACTACAAAGCAGATATGCCTGTTTCCCCCTCCGCAAAGCAGACAATTCATTGGCCTTCGTCGGCTTCCTCTTCGTCAAGAAGGTTCCTTCATTCCGTTTCGACATGGGGTTCTTTTTCCACGTGACAACGGCCGCTCAATACTCTGCTGCCATGCCACGTAGCCCCACCAACCCTTCTACGAGCCACGGCTGGTCGCATTAGTCACGACACGCCGTTCACCTTTCAACGACGTCCCCAACATGTTTGGCGGACGTCGATACGCCGTGTCGGGCTTTCGGAAGTTGAGTTGAAGGCAATAACGTGGCAAGGTAAGCCCATGAGTACTCGCGCAACAACAAAATTAACGACTTACTTTGAAGATCAACAGTATCTGCGATGAACCTGCGTTGAAGGCGGCTAGGGTGCAGTTGGTGATGTGGCGAAGAAGGCTTGGAAATGTTTGGAAGGCGGCAATGATGTAAGTAATCACATCAGCTCTCAAAGCAATGTAGAACTTACTTGTATCCGAAAGCTACCGCATCTGGCCAAATCAACGACATCTCAAACGCATTTGGCGGACGTTAATATGTCGTGGCGAGCCTTGGAGAGGTGGAAGAGAAGTGGTGAGGCGAGGAAGCGATCGAACGAAGAAGGTATGTCGACCCCTTTGCCAAATCTTCAAAAAATGACGGCGCATAGTCGTTCCAGCCCGCAACGTCGACCGAAAATGAGAAACGAGCCCTGGGGGGGACTATGTCGTGCCCAGATAACGATTAGTGGACGTCGATATGTTGCGTCGATGCAAGGCAGGGCTGTGATGACTTTAAATGAGGGTAAGTACCTCTTCCTGCCTAGTATCCTGAAACACATAACAAATCTTTTCATTCTTTTCTTTTGCAGGTTCTCAACCCCAATGAATGGCATCCGACATCTGTGCACAACCCACGCTTACAGAGGGCATTTAGCGGACGACGATACATCGTCTCGACGCCATGGCGAGGTGGAAGGCTTCTGGAAGCCTGAGGGTGACATTTGGCGGATTTGCGGAAGACGATACATCGTCTTTGGGTGTCTTGGGGCCAGGAGTGGTGCAGTGCGTTGGTTGACGTTGTCAACTCATCAACATTGTCAAAGTCGTCAACGTTGTCAACGTTGTCAATGCTGTCAACGTTGTCAATGCCATCAATGCTGCCATCAACCTCGTCTCTCACCACAGGCTTGGCAAGCTTTACCCCTGGGAGGTGCGTGTATTCTTGTTTTATCGATTGAACTTACCTACTCACTGATTAGTTTGAATAGATGTGCAGAATCTGCACTTGCAGTTCTCCCCCAATGGCCTCACAGCCCTCATCGCCCCCGCATACTGCGCTGGAGTAAATCCAGTATTTTACAGCCAGCCCCGACATCGTCAACACCGCCATCAACGTCGTCGACAACGCCGCTACATGTTGACAACGTCAACAATGTCATCCTAACCCCACTTGCTTCGTCTGCCGCGGGCGTTGGCTGGTCTCCACACCCTCAGCTTTGTTTAACCCAACTAACTCATCGCCATGGGACGTCGTTTAGACACCAAACGACGTTCCAAACTCCCCTGCTTTGTCTGCCCCACCCCATCGCCGTGGCACGTCGTTTTCACGCCGAACGATGTTCCAAACCCACCTGCTTCGTCAACGTCGTCGCCGTCCCCAGCCCCGACGTCATCAACGCCACTACATGTTGACGACATCAACAACGTCGTGAATGCTGCCATCAACATCGTCGTCAACGCCGCTACATGTTGACGACGTCAACAACGTCATCCAAACCCCACTTGCTTTGTCTGCCGCAGGCGTTGGCTGGTCTCCACCCCATCAGCTTTGTTTAACCCAACTCATCGCCGTGGAACGTCGTTTACACACCAAACGACGTTCCAAACTCCCCTGCTTTGTTTCCCACCCACCCCATCGCCGTGGCACGTTCACAACATGGCCCCTTCTCCGTGTTTCTTCCTGGTTATCTTATTACAGAGCACCTACCATATCGTACTTTTTTGTAAAGTTGAACTTTATTATGTAATTATCGTAGATAAGTCAAATGCCACTCGCAATTGAACCTGGGCTCGCAAACTCACCACGGAACGACTGCTTCGTTGATCCTCTGTACAAACCTTCAAGCCCAGTGTGATAGAGTCTTGGTCATACCAAACCTATCTTCTGTCAAGGTCTTTGCATCATTGGATAATATATTTCGACGGTCACAACGAGACGGCTGCTTTGACTCCAATTGATTTTTGAGATCTCTCCGATCCAAGCGTCAACTTGACTGGCGTGATAGCGTCTTGGTTATACCAAACCTATCTTCTGTCCTGGTTCTTGCATTCAGATTAGCACGATAGCATCTTGGTTATACCAAACCTGTTGTGGGTTCAATATTTGCTTTCTCAAACGCAATAAGGTCTCGATTATTACGAACTTATCATCAACGGACTCCATTGAGGTCAGAAAATCTAGTTGCTAAACGCTACATGGACAATCCATCTCTGTAAGCGTTGCGATTTTCGCGTATTTCACCGTACTCAATTCATCGTGCACTTTAGCGTTACGCCTTGGGACATGGCTGCTCCCAGTGCACCCCGGCGTGAGCCTTATTTTCCAGAGTTGCACAGCACCACGGCTGAAAATGAAAATGCGTGCGTATTTGTTAACAATTGCACTCCATCTTTACTAACTAGTATCAAGGCCCCTTGATCGCTCTCGTGGACGACTTCAACGAATTCAAGACCGTTGATCTTCGAAGCCCGGAAAGTCCCACTGTACACTTCCATGAAAATCTGTCTGCCATGATCCACGTACCTCATTGGTGGACACAGGTGTTTGGGTGGATGGCATTCATACCTAAATGTGCTCACCTTGAAGGTGCTTTACTTGGCATTCTTGCTCACATACCCAGTGATTTCGATCAAGTCGATGGCAAGTACCAGTTGCCTGCCCACGTTAT
>NW_001889873.1:1653063-1654437 GCF_000143565.1 Laccaria bicolor S238N-H82 | reverse complement strand
TAATGAAAGCGCCAAGAAGCATATCTAATGAAAATTCAATGAAATGGTAATGAAAGGGTCAAGGAGCTGAATGAAATATCCCAATGAAAATTCCAAGAAAATCTAATGAAAGTGCCAAGGAGCCTAATGAAATATCCTAATGAGAAATATAAAAAATCGTAATGAAAAAGCGCAGGAGCCTAATGAAATATCCTAATGAGAATTCTATGAAATGGTAATGAAAAAGCACAGGAGCCTAATGACATATCCTAATGAAAATTCTAAGAAATGGTAATGAAAAAGTGCAGGAGCCTAATGACATATCCTAATGAAAATTCTATGAAATGGTAATGAAAAAGCACAGGAGCCTAATGAAATATCCTAATGAAAATTCTAAGAAATGGTAATGGAAAAGCGCAGGAGCCTAATGACATATCCTAATGAAAATTCTGAGAAATGGTAATGAAAAAGCACAGGAGCCTAATGAAATATCCTAATGAAAATTCTAAGAAATGATAATGAAAAAGCGCAGAAGCCTAATGAAATATCCTAATGAAAATTCTAAGAAATGATAATGAAAAAACGCAGGAGCCTAATGAAATATCCTAATGAAAATTCTAAGAAGTGGTAATGAAAAAGCGCAGGAGCCTAATGAAATATCTTAATAAAAATTCTATGAAATGGTAATGAAAAAGCGAAGGAGCCTAATGAAATATCCTAATGAAAATTCTATGAAATGGTAATGAAAAAGCACAGGAGCCTAATGAAATATCCTAATGAAAATTCTAAGAAATGATAATGAAAAAGCGCAGGAGCCTAATGAAATATCCTAATGAGAATTCTAAGAAATGGTAATGAAAAAGCGAAGGAGCCTAATGAAATATCCTAATGAAAATTCTAAGAAATGGTAATGAAAAAGCGCAGGAGCCTAATGACATATCCTAATGAAAATTCTAGAAATGGTAATGAAAAAGCACAGGAGCCTAATGAAATATCCTAATGAAAATTCTAAGAAATGGTAATGAAAAAGCGCAAGGAGCCTAATGAAATATCCTAATGAAAATTCTATGAAATGGTAAT
Organism: Laccaria bicolor S238N-H82; assembly: GCF_000143565.1. Classification (NCBI taxonomy): domain Eukaryota; kingdom Fungi; phylum Basidiomycota; class Agaricomycetes; order Agaricales; family Hydnangiaceae; genus Laccaria; species Laccaria bicolor. The sequence goes on along the minus strand of NW_001889873.1, from coordinate 1,653,378 downwards.
GAAAAAGCGAAGGAGCCTAATGAAATATCCTAATGAAAATTCTAAGAAATGATAATGAAAAAGCGCAGGAGCCTAATGAAATATCCTAATAAAAATTCTATGAAATGGTAATGAAAAAGCGAAGGAGCCTAATGAAATATCCTAATGAAAATTCTATGAAATGGTAATGAAAAAGCACAGGAGCCTAATGAAATATCCTAATGAAAATTCTAAGAAATGGTAATGAAAAAGCGCAGGAGCCTAATGAAATATCCTAATGAAAATTCTATGAAATGGTAATGAAAAAGCGACAGGAGCCTAATGCAATATCCTAAT
>NW_001889873.1:1651020-1652069 GCF_000143565.1 Laccaria bicolor S238N-H82 | reverse complement strand
CGATGCAAGAGCTCATTCCACGTACGTCCTCCTCTTCTAGATCTTACGTCTATTTTTGACGACTGACGTGAGGCAGTAGTCCCACTTGCCGTTATTATCCTCGAACGTGACGTCCTACCGGCTTTCTACATTCGTTACGCAATATTACCCATCCAGTACGCATTGTCATCTCGTAGCCCCGTAACGAAGTATACATGCTCACAACCCCAACGCAGAGACCATACGCGCGGTATCGCTACTGGGCTTCTCACAACCATCAGCAAAGTAAAGTTACCAAGCCTGGACCTATCAACCTCATCCACCCGGTCCCTCCCTAGGTAGACACCGCCCTCCAATTCTTACTCACGTATGATGGGAATGACGACGTATCCATCACACTGCCTCTGCTTGTGTCGTAGCGGCTTTCTGCCCAGTTTCAAGGCATGCAAGAGACAAAAACAATTCAACCATGTATACATTGTACATTGTATATATTGACGACTTTCAGTATATATGAGCTCAGAACCTGTGCAATAAAAGTGAGCAGCAAATTGAGCAGATCAACAATGTGCGTCTACCTGACAACCATGTTGGTACCACCTTCTCTGCCCTAGTTTTCATCGTCGGTTATCTCTTCCATCGTTACACGGCGTCGACGAGATCTAGAACTCGAAGGTTGGCTAGCACCAGAGGGTGCACGCCACGGTACGCGAGCGCTGGCGGATTGCTGAGAGTTGGCAGATTTACGGGCTTCGTCTGCGAGACGTGCTAATTCTGCAGCTTGTTCTTGAGCAACTTTACGCGCCGCTTCTGCAGCTTGCTCTTCCATTTGGCGCTTTATTTCGTTGTCCCGTCGTCGCCTGACTACCCACGATGTGGTGAGATATGCTGGATCATCATGAGATGCATCAGCATTCCGCGAAAGCGTGTAGCTGGCGTGTTTCGGATGGATGATGGTCCCTGTATCCCGTTCGTATGAGGCCGTACAATCACTCCAGCCGTCCTTATTGTTGCTTCCCGTAATGTACTGCCAGACCCAGTATTTATCCGCCTTTCTGTTGGTGTGGATC
>NW_001889873.1:1649705-1650970 GCF_000143565.1 Laccaria bicolor S238N-H82 | reverse complement strand
TGTGTCATATAACACACGTCCAATTTTGTGCTGGTGAGTTACAGGCTCTTCCAGATGTGGAAGATACTTTGTCGAAGGAAAGGGTACAATCTCTGATTTGTGTAGGCCACTCAGATACAATCCCTTCAGATCTTTGACCAGCTGGTGCACCCAGCTAGGTTTGTAGTCTGCTGGGGCAGAAGTCTGATTCACTGAAGGCTCGGTATTGATTGCCTCCCAGACAATGGTTTCAACCCAAGTATAAGGTGCTGCAATGCCTGTCATATAAATTAGCCTACAGGCGTAGAGCTCAACTGTTGAAAGTTGCATGGATTTCAAGAGGATATCGTGTTTTGGCCATATTTTTGCAATGATCTGTGGATGATCTGAAGCCCATGGAGAGATGGTCAAAGATCGAATGGATTGCTCTATACTGATGGAGTTGGCTGCCACTTCAGTTTGGTTCATGCGTTCTTGTGATCGCAATGAACAAAGAGATCCCAAAAATTGGTCAGCACAGCTGTCAATTGCATTGAAGTCGATAGTGCCCAGAAATGCATCTATGGGATTGAGATGTTCTGTATTGCATTAGTATTTTTTCTCATATGAATGACTAGATGGCATTACCTGTTGGTCCATCATCTTCATTGTCTGAGTCTATCTCACTTTCTCCTTCACTATTATATATGTGCCTTTTTTCAAAGGGTTCTTCTTCATCCAAGTCCTCTTCCTCATTGAAGGGCTCTTCTTCATCCAAGTGTTCCCTGTCATTCAAGGGTTCTTTGTCATCCAAGGCCTCCTGATCAGCCCAGGTCCTTTCATCTTCTAAATCCCAGGGCTCTTCATCCTCTAACTCATCACCTGTGAAGAAAACATCAGTTGCAAGTCTACTTAAATTTACTTCAACCAACCATAATGATCAGCCAAAGAGGTGTTTGCTTTAGGAGACTCCAAATCCATCTGATGATCCTCCTGTTCATGATTTCCATCTTGACTATCTGAAAGAGCTTTTATCAGCCACCCTTCACCCTGATTTGACTGATCACACCTTCTCCTCCAGAAGAGTAATTGGTGCGTTTTCTCTTTCTGGTGCTTCGGCCGTTCTTTTCCCTGTATTCAGTGTGTTGCATCTGAGTATTTTTAGCCTCTAGCTTTCGTCGCATTACTGTCTCTAATGTTGCATCATCAATCACTGTGGTATGTTACACGTTACCCTCACATTACTTACCTTGATGAAGATGTTGATTCAATAAACTCATGCTATCAATAGTGATCCCATCTATGGG
>NW_001889873.1:1628198-1648981 GCF_000143565.1 Laccaria bicolor S238N-H82 | reverse complement strand
AAGGTTCAGCAGTGATGGTTGTCATATTGTCTTGCATGGTGAATGCAGACGTAAACTTTGCCTGGTCTATTCGTACACCCATAGGCAATGGAAGCTGACGAACAATATAGGCAGAAATTTGAAGTAGGCCCCAGATGACAAAGTTGAACAATGACTTAGGTTCCATAAGGATAATACCGTCTCGGACAAAGTTAGCCTCCCTTGTTATCGTCCCTTTATTGGTGCTAGATTTTCTCAGTTTTCTGTGACAGATGTTAATGTTTGTTACTCACAGCAATGATGTCGCCTCTGTTGACAATTTGAAGAGTTGTCCAAACATACTGGCGAACCCGATAGAGTATTGACCAGCTCCAGAAAGCATGAAACGTGGTGAATATAGAACGGCGTTGATCCGATACAAGTTTTTTTTCAACTCAATGCCACGTCCAAGAATGATTGGTGAGCCCCCATGCAAGAAGAGCCCATTGAATATGGGCAAGCTAAAGCGAACCATCTTCACATAAATGAGATTGTTCAGAACGAAGAATCTCCCCATTTCAGTTCCACCACCTTCTGGGACATTGGTGTTGGACATCATGCAGGTATAACCTGCAGCATCGTCTCCAGTGTCACGGTGACCATGCATTTGCCCAAAAACCCCCATCCCCACCAGGGAGGTATCTATAACTGGATTAGAAATAGCCATAGTAATTATACTGAAATAATAACCAAAACGCCTCTCCCAAGGTATTGCAGGTGAAATATTCAGCTGTAATGCTTGAAAATAATAGTTGTCATCAACTCCTAGTCTTGGTATGTTGGCTGCAGATGTGTAGCGTTGATAGAGGTCTTGTACGTGGTTTGGAAGACAAATCTTCATTGCGAGGGCGCCGATTTCAGCATGTAGCTAATAATCTTTTTAAGTGGCAATAATAGTTGAGCAGAACAATGGTACCTTGATGAACCTCTTTCTAAAAGCTAGTTGCTCATCCATAAAGTCAAGTAATTTGCCAAACCAGTGGGGACTCCACATTGCGCGTGTGCGTTGGGTTGTGGAACCCATGGGATAGCAACGGGTTCCATTAATTCCAACTGCACCAGTCCTTTCAAACCATGTTCCCCCCCTTAATACTCCATTTTCATCCCGTGTTGGTGGATCAAGGGTAGCCTCTTCCTCTGGGCCAATCAGATCAGTTTGCAGATCATCGAATGCGTTAATCTGTTCTTTCGTCATCAGCTCCTTTCTATTTCATGATCAGACATTATATTTGTATGTATATGCAAAAACATACCCATCAAGTAGGCAAACATTCAAAACATCCTGGTTTCGATCATGACGTGTTGTTGGAGTAGAAGCATATAGAGCCACTTCAGTCACCCACTACCAACTGACTTTTAGTCTTGCAAACTCCATGAATACTACGGGACTAAATGTCAGTATGTATATCTATATTGTATATATTCTGGGGCTTGTATATCTCCACTTTTACCTAAATATATTTTGACGTTCAAAGTCACACCAAATATATTTCTAGTGTGTCACACACCCCAAAATATATTTCTTCACTGAGATGGACTCCAAATATATTTCTTATGCCTGGACCCTGAATTGTGACTGTCACACTGCAGAAATATATTTCTGGTCTGGGATGGACTCAGGATATATTTTGCAGCTGGGATTGACCAAGGATATATTTCTTCAGCCACTAGGGGTGTTTGGGGTCCCAGTTCCTAAAAAAACTTGTGATTTTTTTTGGGATGGGGGACATATATTCTAGGTAATTTACCTATTATTTTTTAGGGTTTTAGCCACCCTTCCTTGACTGTTTGTAGCATATGTATGAGAGGTTTCTTTACTGATATGTCATGAAAGCTGAGTATTCCTCTCACTCAAGCAATGGAGAACACTGGAGAAGAAAGCTGGATGTTGTTGTTGGAGTACTTGATGAGGGAAGCTGTGTGTTGTTGTTGGAGTACTTGGTGAGGGAAGCTGGGTGTTCCACATGAGTACAACCATCTATAGTTTAATACCATCTTTTCCTCAGTGCATGCATACCCATCATACTACTTACTTATATCAGTACAACCATCTAAATTTTTATATAATAATGAGGGAAACTGGGTGTTGTTGTTGGAGTGCTTGGTGAGGGAAGCTGGGTGTTGTTGTTGGAGTATTTGGTGAGAGAAGGTGGATGTTCCTCACACTAAAGCATTGGAGAGGACAGCAGGTAAGTTATGTTATATTCATAGATGGTAGCATACATCTTGATGTATGACTTGGGCAAGAAACATCATAGATCTGAACAGCTGGCTTGTAAGTTGTAGTGTTGGTCTTGATGGGTAGCATACATCAGAACAGCTGGCAAGTTGTGTTAAATTATTGATAGATGTAGCATACATCTTGAGCTATGACTTGGGAATTAAATGAGCATTGTAGATTACAACAGTTCAAGTTGGAGGATTACAACCACATCAGAACAGCTGGTAAGTCATGTTAAATTATTGATAGATGTAGCATACATCTTGAGCTATGACTTGGGAATTAAATGAGCATCGTGGATTACAACAGTTCAAGTTGGAGGATTACAACCACATCAGAACAGCTGGTAAGTCATGTTAAATTATTGATAGATGTAACATACATCTTGAACTATGACTTGGGGAATTAAATGAGCATCATAGATCACAACAGTTCAAGTTGGAGGACTACAACCTGAGCAGTTCAACATATATCCACAATATATAAATTTGCAACAATATATCCACAGTAAATTTCCACTCACAATGAATATATATACTGTGTGAGACTATCATCCTTGCATATAATCACAGAATATATCCAGATAGATAAGATATATCTCCTAGTAACTGTACATATATACTTCATAGATATATTTGAATGTATATATCACAATAAGTTGCACATAATCACAGAATATATACTTGTTAAATGTGTTTAAAGGTATATATATTCCAGTAACTGTACATATATCCTCTGTAGATATATTTCAGGGCACAAATCTACACTTGGTCAATATAATGGTACATATATATGTGGTAAATACATTTGAGGATATATATATACCAGTGCGATATATTTCAAGGCATATATCCCAATGGCAGTGCATATATACTTGGTAGATATATCTGAAGGAGGTAATGGTATACATATATACTTGCTAGATATATCTGAAGACGTACATATATACATGTTAGATATGTTTGAAGGTGCATATATACCATTTATCTTGACAGCATATATACTGGCTGTGAATGATCTGAATATATTCTGAATATTAAGATTGGATGGCTTTAAGCAAGACATTTTCACATATATATCTCATTTCAATATCCTAGGATGGCAGATTGTAACAAAACTTGAAGGTAAGTAATAGCTCTAAGTCGATGCAAACATAAAGTATGTAAAAGTCCATATATACTTGGTAGATATCTCAGAAGATCTATATTAGATATATTTGAAGGTATATATGGTATTATATATCCAAGTAACTGGTACATTTATCTTGACAGGATATATACTAATCTGAATATAATCTGAATATTAAGATTGGATGACTTTAAGCAAGACATTTTCACAAATGATCTCCACTGAACATATCCAAGATATATCTCATTTCGATATCCTAGGATGGCAGATTGTAACAAAATTTGAAGGTAAGTAATAGTTCTAAGTCGATGCAAATGTAAAGTGTGTAAAAGTCCAATGCAAATGAGGGAGACAAATAAATAGCAAGCAATGCAAATGAGCAAAGATGAAAGAAAGGCAGCTATCCACAAAGCAGGCTTATGATAATAAAGTATGTAAGTAGCAAGGTGAATTCAGCAAAGGAGTGACAGAGCATGGTCAGATAGTGACAGTGAAAGCGGTGCATAACATTACTTTGAAAAATCACGTCAGATATGCTAATGATAAAGTGAAAGACTTATAACGAGAGTGTACGTCAGTAGAGCAGGGTGACATTACTAAAAAGGGCAAAGTTAAACGTGATGATTATAAGCTAATCAAAAATTGAAAGACTTACAATAAGAGTGTAAGTCAGTAGAACGGGGTGATGTTACTAAGAACAGCCAAGTTAAACATGATCATCAATCGAATCAAGAAGACTTACAATATGATAGTAAGCAAATATCAATCACGAAAGCATGTACAAAGGTAGAAAGGAGTGACAGCACTAGAAATGATCAAGTTAGCTACTAAGTCATGAAGCGTGAGAGATGTAGTACAAACGGACGACAATGTGAGGGTGTAGTTGTTGAAAACAAGCCACAATACTAAAAAAGAGCACGTTAGGTACGTCGATGAAGCAGAAACGGACTGACGATGCAAGAGTTAGTTAGTTCTTCTTGCCAGCGCCAACGTGTTTTTGAGACCTGGAAGAGCCTGGTTGCGCCGATTGACTCACAGATTGCTGCGATGTCGGATCGGATCGAGAGGATGAAGATGTCGACTGATTTCGGAGCGGATTATAGAACGAAACTGGCTGAACCGGCTGAGTCGCCTGACGGTACTTCTTGTAGAACATATTGTCGGAAAGGCCGACAAAGGAGACACGACGTTGGCGCTTTGCTTCAGGCTCCTCTTGCGCTTGCTTGTGTTTCGGAATAGGGCGGTAATCCCTCACAGACCTTGCATCTTCGCGTTCATCGGGAAGGGACATTGCGTCGTCACGCAAACGCTTCTTGGATGGCCCTGGCGAAGGAGGAGGGGACGAGATCGAGGCCGGAGAGCTCGGCGTACCGTTGTGTTGCTGTTTGTTGACTGTAGTTGAGATAAGGCAGTTGCCACGGACCCACTTATTTGAGTCTTTGACGAAGACCATCGGGAGACCCTGCTGGTTGAGAATGACCGGGATTTCACCGAAGCGCGCGTCGGCTTCAGCAATCTGTTTTTGATCTAAGGAATACATGTCATCCAAATTAATGTTGAGGAAGCACAATGTGAACTGACCTGCATTCCAGCTCTTGATTTGGAGAATGCCCTTGATCACGAGAAGGGAGAAATGCATCCATTGCCTGTTCTGGATTTTTGTAGAGACAAACGACCTGCAGAAACCAACGTCGAGCATCGTGGAATCCCATCCAGTGATAACGAGTTGGAACTGGTAGGCGAGGTTGGGCCATGTTGTCCAAGGAACTGACTTCCGCAGCTCTTTTTGAGGCAAGTAACTATCTAGAAAGTTCGTGAGACAGTAAGTGCTGCGAGTTACGTTGAATAAAAACGACCTACTTAGAAGATTTAGAAACAAATCGGAGAATTGCCTCTGGCGATCTTTTGCGTTGGGTAGGATCTTTTCGTCCGCAGCAACTGTGATGATCGATGCCTTTGCCACCTGAGCAGTCGACGGGCCAGCAGTCGATAGGCGAGCACTCGGTGGGCTGGCAGTCGATGGGCCGGCAGTCGATCTTTTGGTGACCACGGAAGGTGTCGCCGATGACGCCATGCCATGCTGTATGACTTGGTCCCTGATTATGCGGTCCGCGTGCATCGCCCTACGAGAATATGCATAAGAAGAAGAGCTACATTAATTTTAAGTGTTACAGACCGGACTTTGCTAACGAAAACATCTGTCAGCATGGCTATCGGCCATTGTTCACGCTTGCAGAGATCTTGAAGTTCTGACGAGCTCATGAAGAAACCAGACTTATTACGCGCCGTTGCGTTCTGCCCGCTGTAAACCATTATACCTGCAAAGTCAAAAGAGCGATCACGTCGTTTGATGTTAGTTATCTAGTAATCATTGTTGTTAGTCCCTGTTTGTGACGTTGAAGACAGCTTACAAGGTCCGTGATTGCCTTGAGGTTATCTGCAAAGCGGAGGCTCGCATCGCGGACATTGGTGCCCTCATCAGTAACCTGCTCCTGGAGGAACTTTACGGCGTCCTTGATGCGTTCATCTTTCTCCTCTTTTGTCGTTGCTCCATCCATGAGCTTTCTGTATTCTTCGTTGTTAGTTTTGTTCCAAAGTAGCAGACCCTCTAGAAAAATATTAGAAATGAATGAACAAGCAATCAGGAAACAAACGCTACCTTTATTGCCATCCTCTGGTTTTGATTGGCTGGCAAAAGACTTGTATAGATTGTATCGGTTTGGGGCCCTCTTCTCCTTCTGGAAAAGACCCGCCCTCTCCATGGCGAACTGAGCTGTGCGACCATAGAGATTGCCTATCCTTCCAGCAAGTTGCCACACAATGTTTCCGAGCATTGGGTACATCGCCGACTCCAAGAGGGACAGCTTTTTCGAGGAAATTTCGTTGGCTTCGGTGAGCAGCGCATCAGGCATCAATGTCAACCCATAGCTTCTCAAGATGCATGCTGCATCTTTTTGGGCAGGCGTGAACGAAGCTCTCAAAGCCTCCCAACAAGCGTCGGATGAGGTCGGAGGCCCCCCACGCAAACCCATCTCCAAATCTGAGTCAGACCTCTTGATAGTTACGACAGGGACGGCAGCTGATGAGCGCGCCTCTTCTTGCAGTTCATGCTGCATCTCGCGTTCTTCCTCTTCGTCTTCCTCATCCGTATCTGAAACTGGTTTTCCGCTAGACTTAGCCAGAGCCCTCTTCTCCCATCGTGTCTCTTCCCAATCTGAACCGCTGAGATCACTCTCAATCATGGGATCTGGTGCGTCCCATTCATCATAATTAACCTGAGCACGTCGAGCGGCCTGTGCAACCTCTGCACGACGAATTTCCTCTGTGTGCACAATCTCCCAGTTCACCGCATCGACATAATCTTGTGGGTCGTGAGGGACCGTATGGTCATCAGGAATGCCGACGTATTTGTTCTTGGTCTCATCCCAGATTTCCGTGAGTTTGTCAGCTGCGTTTTGCCGACCTTCTCGAGGTAAGTGTCCGTGATAGCGCACATGACCTTCCTCCCATGGCTTTTTGAACTTGTAAACGGCACCCTCCTCGTTCAACCCCGCTTGTAATCCCTTCTCTTCGTCGAGAGACAGATAGTTGACGCAGACAAGTTTAAGTTCCGGATCGTCCCGCCCACGAGAGTTGTTTAATTCTTGAAAGGCCCTCTTCGCCTCTGGGTGAACATAGGAGCTGCAGTTACGACTAAGCTTTCGGACATCGTTGACTGCTTCGATGTAGTCCTCGATAACGTGGGGGGCTGTAAACCCAGGTGGAATTGGGACCCAAGTGGAGGAATCGTTATCGAACATCAAAGTCCGATCGTCTGCTGGACTGCGGGGTCCCTCCTCAGGCAGAAACCCGTGATACTGGCGATAGCCGCCTTCTGGATACGAGAAGCGATAACCTTGGTCACCTTGAAGACTGTAATTGATAGCCTCCAAGTCGTCGTCAGTGAAGTCACCGATAGACATTAAGTCGACGCGTTCAGGCAATTTGTCTTCATTCGAGGAGGCATTGGTAGGTGGGGCATTCGCAGGCATGGGGGCGGGGGAACCTGCAGTGTGCGCCGGATGAACACTGGTTAAAAGGCGTAAGCTTGTGACTCTGGTGCCGCCGCAGGTCAGCCGACTAAAGTCTGGCTGTACTGCCTTGCCGACATAAAGTCTGACAAGGGGGAATCAACTAAAGTCTGATTCCACGACGATAAAATGTAAAAAGATGTGCACTTACATTGCATTGTTTGCTGCTGCCTTTGCATTGGTTGCTGCCACCTTCAGCCTCGCTTCTGCTTGAGCGAGGTTCATTTTTTGCGCGTCGTTGCGAGTGGTGATGAGGACGCAGTCGAGAGCTTCGCATGTAGTCCCGTTCTGAACTGTTGAGGATTCAGAATCCTGCTTGTCCATGTTTGCCTGGTCATCGAGCATCAGGGAGGGGGAGACAGGTTAATATGTGGACACGCACTGGGGAAATTGTTTCTTCCTTGTTGTTTTTGGTTTTTCTAGCCTTAGTACCTCCCTAGTGAAATGCCACGTCAATGGATATATGGGAGAGGGGAAAACAGTGTTCAACTTACTGCATTTTGCTTCGACAGGGGGCGGCCCTAGGTCTAGTTTGGTTTTTGGATCTTGTTTGAGTACAATGAGACATTTAAAGTAGTGGGTGTGAGTTGGACGATTGGTTGAGAGATTATAGTAGGTCGAGTGGGGAAAGTTGCTTGTAAGAGTTTGTGACCATTAAATAAGTAGTGCAGGAGGTCACGTGGTCGTGACATCAGTCCATATATATCGCACAGGTAATCTACGGGGTAGCGTAGCTGCAGGCTTGCCTGTAGACCATCTAGACCATCGAAGCTGCACTTATAAGTAGTGTTTAAAGGTTCAGTCCATAGGACCGCAAAAAACCGGTGGACCGAACTGAACCGGACCATGGTCCGGTCTTTTTTTCGGTTGCAGTTGCCCCAATTTGGGGTTGGTCCGGTTGCCGGTTGCCTCATTTCGAAAATATATTAAAACCGTTCAAAGACCGGTTTTGATCGGTTGCAACCGGTTAAACGGTCACGTGCGTTACATACCCTTGTAACCACGTTTATTACCTTTTATTGGGTTTTTGTTTCATCAAAAACGGTTAAGAATTGAGAAAGATATAACCAAATCCATATTTTACCCAAGTCTCTACGAGATGTAATTCGGTTTCAGTCATAGCTATGTCAAATCTTCATTAAATCTCTTCAAAATTGGTAGAATGACGGGTATTTACATGCTTTACTATTTCATATAACCCGTTTATTTTTCAGAGTAATAATAGTCAAGATACAAATGGTTTATATTGGTATAATAAATTATACGCAAAAAAACCGGTCTGGATCGGTCTGAACCGGCTCCATAGACCGAAATAGACCGGTCCTAGGTGGTTCGGTTCGGTTCCCTCAATATCTGGGTCGGTCCTAGACCGGTTGCGGTCCACGGTTGCGCGTTTTGGGGGCAAAAAACCGGACTGAACTGAACTTGCGAACACTACTTATAAGCATGCATTATTTACTGAATTTGAGTTTGATCAGCAAATTATACAAGTAGTTAGGTAAAGGCAGGGACGTACCGCCACAAAAACGACTGGCCATATGTCTGCGCATCCAAAATTTGCTTCAATGACCCTCCAGAATAGTCAACCTTTAATTACTAAGGGGGCATGGCGAAGGAAGGGGTGACTGAGCGGAACTCGACCAAGATCGCTGGCGATTTGCAGACTCCAACCGTCGCTAATCTCGTGGGCCTTGACACGAGCATCACTCAGAGCTTTCTTGCAAGACTCAATGGTGCGTTGAACAAGAGGTCCAATGAGAGCTTTGAATTGAGAACGATTCAGCTTCTTATTGATGTGCATTGGACCCGAGGCGTCAGCTGTGATGAAAGGAAGATTGATTTCGGTTTGCATGGTCGACGACAATTCAATCTTGGCCTTCTCGGCGGCTTCACGAACACGTTGGATTGCCATTCAGTCATTCTTGAGATCAATGCCCAATTCCGATTTGAACTCTTTGAGAAATGGGATGCCAATTCCACTTGAGGGAGGTTGCACATGTGTAAACATGTGTCTACGAAAACGAATTTATGCACGTGAGTAAAAAGCACCAGAACTAATGCACAAGAGGGGGTATGTACCAACAGAGCGCACTAAGCTGGGCGCCCTTGAAGCAGAAAAACATGCTAGAAGCCAAAAAAAAGCACGCTTGAAGCCAAAAAGCACTTTATTAAAACACAAAAAGGGCGTGAATGATGATATAACACATACGTGATGAAGACGCAATTCCAGGCGCCCTGGGGTCGAAATGGGTGCGCTTCGTTCAATGTAGAATGGACTTGCGCCGCCGGTGAACCGACTACAGTCTGGTAAGATCTGAAGAAAAAGACCGGCTAAAGTCAGATCAAATAAACTAGCTAGCGACCTATAGTCTGCGGGTAGTAGTAAACGTCGCAGTCGTAGTGTTCGCATCGACAAGGCATCCAGTACTCCAGTAGATCAGGAGTGATCGAGGTCTGATCTAATCAGCCGACTATAGTCTGGCTGTATGGCGCAGAGAACGACCGACTCAAAGTCTGGTCTGCAAAAACCAGCGACATAAAGTCTGCTGGCAACCTGTGGTGGGCACGAGTAAGTCACAAGCGCCTGTAAACGTGCTTGAACCTTGATTGAGAACAAGGGACTCCGTCGCTCCGCACGTCCGTCCGATGTTGTTGACCGTGGTGGGTGCTGCCAAACACCGTTCACGTTCAAGTTGGGCGTATACTATCTACTGTCCACATCGTTCCCCTTCTCTCTCCACTTCTCCAAGGCTAGGAGTCTGGTCCAAAGGTAAGCGCCCCCTCCCACCTTCGTCCACCAACCTACGAGGCCCGAGATCAGACTTTTAGTCGGTCGAAACACCATCTACCTGACTTTGAGTCGGTGGATTGGAACGAGCAGACTGTTAGTCGTTCGTTCATGCGGGACGGTCTTGCATTGGTTGCTACCAACATTCCCGTTTCTAGACAGTCGAGCAAGTTGCTCTATCGTTGTGTTCTCCATCTTCTGTCCTGTCAATCAATCTCTTACCAAGACCTCGTAAGTTATATTCTTCTCTTACACCATTGGCTAAACTATAACTCCATTTTAGAAATCATTCTAGATCAGAAACCCTTGCTAGCAGCTAGAAGATATTTTCCACGTCTTCATACGCCTGTTCGTCCCAAAAAACACTATGGCTTCCTCAAGAACGGATCCTTTACTTCATACCTGTGAGTTCCAAGCTAGTGTGGTGTGCACGGCGATTGATTGACGCGGATATGATAGATGGCTCTCCTGACGTCTTTGGTCGCTATCACTATAACGACGGCAATACGAAATTTGACACTTACGAGCGGTCGGAGGATGGTAAGCGCTGATGCACAAAGTACCATTGGATTGTTTTCTGAACGAAGCATTTTAGATGAAATAACAGCATATGATGCTTTGGCCATTGCAGAACTGTACGAAGAGTATATCCCACTCGATAACGCGCCTGTCCCCCCATCGCCCACCATATCTCCTGGCCAGGCCATCCCCAGGCGGATGATTGTCACTTCGCCTAATGTTGACTGGATGCCATATATCTCCCTTCGCGCAAGGGATGTTCGTGCCCGCGAAGATGGTCGCTTCGCTTGGGCTGACTTCACCCTTTGCCCTCAGTGGTTTATAGAAAGCCAGTGGCATCTTCCCTTCGTCCGTACACGCCCACCAGCGGCGACAATCAAAAGCCACGAGCTGAGTTTCTGTTGGTGGGAAATGAGCGACCACCATTTCATTGAGGCTCATGGCTCGGCTTTCCGCGATTTGGGAACGCTTGAACCTGATATCGCAGACGCATTTCGAGCAGAGGCGAAGAAACTTCACTTAGCGTGCCAGTCTGTTCAGCAGCATAAGGATCCCGGCCGCCTCTTCTATCTCGCCAACAAGACCACCGATGCCGCCCTCCAACTGAAATTCTGCAATTTCACGAGGAGGGACCTTGTCTACCGGATCGCCTGTTTCCAGCGGCTCTATCTGGAGACTCTCGCCATGTACGAGTGGCACAAAAAGTGGACCTTTCGCCTCAACGACATGACGGGCAAAATATATGAAGTAGATGAGTCAATTATGGGAGCGATCACTGACAGTCCCGATTGCATAGCAGTGCTCTACCGCGTCGGGGCACCTGCTTGGTATGTCCGGCCTCCAGGCAATATTCCTCGCGACATGACAATTCGTGCCATCGTGGCACCTGGATGGGATAAGAAGCCGAATTATCGTGGGCGATTGGCGAGCAAGTATGATCCACGGGAGTTCACTTCTCGGGATTACCCCAACGCCCCTTTTCAGACTGTCATCACTGCATCCCCCCGAAGCAGCGCATATGTTGCAGCATGTCAGCAGTGGCGCGAGGGTCATTTTGGTCCAATTGTCTCCCAAACTGTGGTGAAGGAGCCTGTGGCCACGGCGGAGTTGATGCAAAGACCTGTTGGTTTCAAAGACTCTCTTGCAACACCTTCTCGGACGGAGTCGTCGCAAATGCCACGTTCTGGTAGGTTTGTGCTACTTTTCGCAACTACGCATCTAACTTTCTTGTAGAATCTTCCACGCAATCTCTCACAACGCCCACTAGGTCCGAGTTCTCGCGAATGCCACGTTCTGGTAGGTTTTGATTTACACTACTTTTCGCAACTACATATCTAAACCTCTTGTAGGATCTTCTACAGTAAAGCACGAAAAGACTGCGCTTCGTAAGTCCTCTCTTTCGTGAATAATATCAAGTAAACTAAGGGAATGACTCTTAGCTTCCGTGAACGCCGCGAAATTCCGCGAGCCAGAATTGGACTTCGTACCACGGCAATCGCCTGCTTGGAAGCATGCATTGGCTTCGGTGGATACGGACCCTCGTCGCATCATCTCTGAGCCCTCTACACAAAAGTTTCGGGGATATCAATTCCCCGATCCTTTCCTGTTTATCACCGGTGTGAACCACAGAGCGATGATCTTGGCGTGGTTGATGATGCGAGGACAGTGGCTCCAATCACTGGTGGATGTTGACTCTGTTCCCCACCTTCCGATGCCCCAGCACTGGCGCAATTTCCTGCACGACTTTGCAAGAGATATGCATTTGCTGCCTTCAAACCCATCTGCAAGCCAAAGAACGACGGTCAGCAGTGGAGTTACGAAGAACAAGGGGGCCAAGCCGATCGCCGCTATGACACAACAACAGCGGCGTTCGCATAAGGCCAAGGAGGCGCAGGGTTCGATCTTCTCGGGAGTGGTGAAGCTTGCTGGTCGACCAAACATCATTTTTTGGGGCGATGTGGCTGTCATGCAAGGGGACTCTGACCTTCTCTCTGCACCCATAATGGCGCAGGTCATCTGGAACGCCTTTGAGCAAAACTTTCGGTATGAAATTCGCCACCTTGACTGCCTGCTCTTGCCTGCGGCCTGGGCCTCCGATTCGGCTGCAGGTCTTCGTGAAGATCTGATTCGCCATGTTTTTCCTGATGACAGTGATGGCCTACTTGTTGCGGAACGACGGCTAAATCAAGGGCTGGCAGCTGGGAACTGGAGGGATCGTTTGAATTGTGTGGAGGCCTTGCGGCGGTTGATGGTGGGATGGCTGGGCGAAGCTGCATGGCGATTGAAGGCACAGTATATTTCTTCGGACACCACACAGACTCGATTTGAAGAGACAGAGCGAATGGTGGTGTGCCTTTACTGCCAAACCTTCTTCGATACATTTGGACGGGCCCCGTGCACACCACATCAAGCACCTTTCCTTAACAACACATCATCTTCGGCTTAGCGGTGGACACGGACTTTTTATCATGACAGAATATACGTAGGACTCGGTAGTTTTTGTACGGACTGTAGCGGTGTTTTTTTGTTGATGAATCTTGACACGTACGGACGTTTGGCATGGGAATGGCAGTTATCGGCCGATCACGCTGGTCAGATAATAAAGGTAATGAAGTGATGTTTCATTCCTTCCCTTGCACCCGCCCCTCTGAGTCTCCTTTAACATGTTCAAGCGTAAACTGGTCAAGGCCCGTCCACAGCTTCCTCGGCAACTTGTTCCATCTGGATCTTTCCAAACACGTAGAGCTTATGGCACGGGTGATCCTACATCTGAGCCTCGTGCTAACATATATATCCCTGAAGGCCATCTTGTGCAGCATACAGATTCCTTTCAGGAGATGGACCAAGACACTTTCCAAGCTTTAGCAACAACTGTTAATGTGGATGGAAATTACCAAGGTAAAAAACAACGTCAATTTCAACGATGGGAGCAGGAAATCCTTCCTGCTCTTATGGAACTGTATATGAAACTCTTGAGAGACACAGACTCATTGCGAAATATGCCTGACACCAAATTGGCTCTTGGGTGTACTGGTTGTCATTCTGGAAGACCTTTGAAAGTTTCATGTGTTTTTTTTGAAAGTATGTTGATCTCTTTTACTGTTTGGTTTCAATCTTTTGAAATTTTTCTTGCAGAAATTGAGACTCTTATGCTCTGTACTTGCACATCACCAGCTCTTCAACTGCTTCAACGGGGTTTATTTCCTTGTGCACCTCTTTTGCCATCTCTAGCAGTTGACTTGAATATGCTGGAGTTTGTCAATGAGCTATTTGTCAATACAGCCCCAAATACAACAGCTTGGTGTGAGACCTTGGAGTCTTTTCTTAGCAACAGGAGATACAAGCTTTCAACTCAGGTCAGTTATTTGCATTTTTCTGTATCTTTCAAATATCTTCATCCACTTCTAGAATAACTTACGGCGACGATTTGGAAATGCCATGCAGTGGTATGCCACCCTGATTGACAAGAAAAATCACCATCTGGTCAAGTATTTGGACCAATTTAGGCTATCAGTTTCTGATACTGCAGGTATGATCATTTTTTGATTTTTATGGGGTCTATACTTATGTTTACTCCAGCTGAGGCTGAAGGTTCAGAGTCACCTGAGGGTACTTATTTGTGACCATATCCATGACAATAACCTGACATTGGTCGCAATAGATGTGCAAATGAACAGCCCTGTTAGTGAGAATGAACCTCAGGATGCCCCATCAGTTCCAAATACAGATGCCAAAGATCGACCAAGTGAATATTTGCGCTCCCGTTGCCCACTCTGTTTTGGTGGAAAGGATTGGTGTAAATCAGATGAACTGTGTGTGTCTCTTTCATATTCTTTATTTTTATTCAGTGATGTCTATCTAGTGTGGACTTTATTGTTTGCTTGGATGCATGCTTCAAACAAAAATCAAGAAAAGCTCAAGGCAAGGAACCACCCGCACCTCGTCAGCATCCTGATACTATCTTTATCTCTCCATCTGATGTCAAAGCAATGGATGATATGGTAGAGAACATTCGTCCACAAGCTAAACCAAAAGGTAAAGATAAAGCTAAGCAAGGATCTTCATCAGAGGATGCAGATCATTGCGAACCTGGGATCAAAGTGCCTAACTCTGTGTTGAACTTGTGCGAAGACTCATTCACTGCTGCAGATGAGAAAAGAGTTAAAGCTAGTACTCAGTTCTTCTCTGACACTGGTCTAATGGCTATGGTTTGTCGACATGACCGGGTTTTATGGCTTGTGAACATGACTTCTGCTGGTGAAAAGCAGCATTATGCTTTAGTTCTTTTGGAGCGTCTCTTCAATCATTTACCCTCTACTGCTCGAGTGGGTGTACTGTATGATATTGGCTGTCAACTTCATCGAAGTTGTGTCAAATGGGGCTTTTTGAAAGAATTCTTTGATCGTTTAATCTGGGCAATTTCTGTTTTCCATGCATATGGTCACCAATGGGCTTGCCAACTCATTTACCATCCAAGAAAATGTATTGGCTTTGGCTTGACTGATGGTGAGGGCTGTGAAAGATTTTGGAGCTCAATCAAGCTCTTAATTCCATCTTTGCGTGTCAGTGGCTACTATACCCGAATCTATACAATTGATACTCAGGTTAAGCATCTGGATCGCAAATCACTCATGGGTCTTGGTGACTGGCTTAGAAAAAAGTGGAATGCAGCTGTTATGCGTAAAAATGAGGCTGAAACTGCTCTGGAAAAACTGGAGCAGAAAGATATCACTGAAGCTGTTTTGAGGGAACAGTGGGCTGCTCAACTTGTGCAACAGACAAAGCCAAGTCCTAGGCAATCAAAAAACTTGGCTGATAAAATAATCCAAGAGATACTGGAGCTAAAGGAAACTATGAATGAAATAAAAGCAGAGCTCTATAAATTTGAGATGATGATTGAAACTAGCAAATATGATGATGGCTGGGAGATTTCAGATGTTAGATTGCATCTTGCTGACCTCAAGGACAACTATCAAAGAGTGGAGAAATCAATGAAAACTAAACGTACTACTTTGGGAGCTGATGGTCGGTTGAATCTGGAGCGCCTGCTTGGGAATAAGTTTCTTCGCTTGCGTGTCAATGCTCTAGCATTAAAACAGAGATTGAGAAATCGCCTACAGCAGCGTAAATTTGAACTTGATAGCTTGGAGAGAGCATATCGGAAAACAACAACTAATAGTGAGTGTCATCATTGCACTAATTAACAACCCCAACTTACATGCCTCTATAGCTAAAAAATTGCATGAACATTCAGAGTCTCAGATCAAGCGAAAAGAGCCAGGGATTCAAAAATTGGCTAAAAAATATAATGACCTCTGTGCTGAATTAGAAAAGATGATTAGAAAGAAAGAAAGTCCTCGTGGTGCATGTGCACCACACAGAATAGCGACTGAAGGTCTTTTCAAACTGGATGTTGATGATGATATTTGGCAGGATGTGGGGCTGGATGACACAGATCTGTCATTTGGAAGTGAAGTGCCCAGATGGCTGGGGGACGAAGATGTACGCAAAGGTATAAAAGCAATGTTGGAACTAGATCGATGCAAGGAAGAATTGCAACGTCTTTCCTATGAACGTAGTGCAATGCAGGAATGGTTTATGGAGGAATGGCAATGTGTTATGGAGGCTATGGCTTTTGAGCAAAACAAAGATGTTCTTTACCAACTGGATTTGCATGCATACAATTTGGCACATCTTTGCATTATCTGGCAAGATAAAGTTCAACTAGTTGTTCCATATAAGACAATGAGTCCATGTTGGGGTCCTACTTTGGAAGAACTGGCACTTTTTAGAAAATTGGAGGTTTCAGAAATGATGGTAGAGAACGATATGGAAAGAGATGAAGAGGATGATAGTGATGAAAAGGAGGAGGAAGAGGAGGATGGTGAGGAGACAGAGTTACTTGAAGCAGTTGAAATGCTAGCACTTTCAGATGAATTTCATAACAGCTATGGAAATGTATGACTGTGGATTATAGGGGCTCAATATATATACAGTGTTCTGTACACATATTTCAGGTACAAATGTATAACCATGCTCAACATATATTCCAAGAATATATACAATAAATGTACTTTGTATATACATACTGTATATATGTAAAGAATGTATAACCATGCTCAACATATATTCCAAGAATATATACAATAAATGTACTTTGTATATACATTCTGTATATATGTAAAGAATTGTAAATATAAGGAGAAATATTTTATATATGCAGGAAATATATGCACAACAAAGATATGTAATATAATGGGTGTACATGCACAAGGAAAAGATGAACCCTAGATGGTTGTACTGACATAAGTAGTAGTATGATGGGTATGCATGCACTGAGGAAAATATTATATCAAACTTTAGATGGTTGTACTGATATAAGTAATAGTATAATGGGTATGCATGCACTGACAAAAAGATGGTATTAAAGTATAGATGGTTGTACTGATATATGGAGTATGAATGGTTGTACTAATGTGGATCACCCAGCTTCCCTCACCAAGTACTCCAACAACCACTTACCTGCTTCCCTCACCAAGTACTCCAACAACAACATCCAGCTTCCTGCACCAAGTACTCCAACAACAACACCCAGCGTCCCTCACCAAGTACTCCAACAACAACACCCAGCTTCCCTCACCAAGCACTCCAACAACAACACCCAGTTTCCCTCATTATTATATAAAAATTTAGATGGTTGTACTGATATAAGTAAGTAGTATGATGGGTATGCATGCACTGAGGAAAAGATGGTATTAAACTATAGATGGTTGTACTCATGTGGAACACCCAGCTTCCCTCACCAAGTACTCCAACAACAACACACAGCTTCCCTCATCAAGTACTCCAACAACAACATCCAGCTTTCTTCTCCAGTGTTCTCCATTGCTTGAGTGAGAGGAATACTCAGCTTTCATGACATATCAGTAAAGAAACCTCTCATACATATGCTACAAACAGTCAAGGAAGGGTGGCTAAAACCCTAAAAAATAATAGGTAAATTACCTAGAATATATGTCCCCCATCCCAAAAAAAATCACAAGTTTTTTTAGGAACTGGGACCCCAAACACCCCTAGTGGCTGAAGAAATATATCCTTGGTCAATCCCAGCTGCAAAATATATCCTGAGTCCATCCCAGACCAGAAATATATTTCTGCAGTGTGACAGTCACAATTCAGGGTCCAGGCATAAGAAATATATTTGGAGTCCATCTCAGTGAAGAAATATATTTTGGGGTGTGTGACACACTAGAAATATATTTGGTGTGACTTTGAACGTCAAAATATATTTAGGTAAAAGTGGAGATATACACTAACTGGGAAAAAAGAATGTCTGGTCATTTTTTGGACAAAGTTGGTGCTGTAACACAAGAACAAAACATTTTCAGAACTAAGCTCTGGTGTATGAGACATAGCTAAGGAGGTTTAGATTGTACATACCAAGTGTGGGGATGAATGAATGAAAACTCAGGATAAGGCAGAGCATTCACTGTGACAACTTCCAAAAATGGGATTTGACAAAATGGGAAATTCTGAATGACTGCAACCTACTGAAAGCAATTCACAACTTGAGGAAGAGATATTTTGAACACTGGATCTCCCTGCTATTGTTATGAGCTTCATAAAGTCTTTGGGCTAGAAAATTTATATCCTCCCCTAAAAGGTAAATTTGAACTTGTTCTCCACTTTATGTATTTTTCACTCAATATATTTGTTGGAATGAGGAAAAATGACTCCCTATTAATGTTTGTAGTGTGTATAATACAAAAGGTAGGTAGAAATGTTAAAATGACCATTGCATGATGTCTGTAGAAGTTAATTTACAGAGTTTTTCTGAAAGTAAACAAGTATCTACAATATTGGTCCTTCTTTTCTGCAAGAAGAAAAAATGCTACCACCCTTTTGAGTTAATCCATGGAGACTCAGGATGTCCTTTAAACAACACCTGAAGTATAATATGATAGCAAATAAATTTACACTGGGTATAACTTGAATAGTCCCCAAGAAAAGTACATTTTGCATAGAGCAATCGTTCTGGACCAATCCTTGACATTTTTCTTGGTGAATTGGGGCTGAAAATATTTCACAAGGCACTTCTCATACCTAGGAACACTATCCCAAGGAAATAAACAGAGGTCCTATTCATACAAGGATCTGAGACCCCCAGACCTTTCTAGGCCTGATTTGGAAATCTCTCTGTCATGCTTCAGTGAGCTTTGTGGGCCATTTGAGAAGCATCTGTGCCCAAAACTCAAGAGATAGGTAGAAGCACTTGGCATGGTCATTTCAAAACACCCATTACGAGTCCTCTGAGTTTATGAAGAGACTCATTTATTATCCTTGATCTCAAGGAATTTTTCAGCGTTCTAACGCTGAACTTTGCCTTTTTCCCACGAAAATTGATGGTTTCTCACATTCAGGGATTCAGGGGATTCAGGGTCTCTAGCCTTTTGTAGTCATCCATGTTCAGGGTTTCAGGGTTTCAGGCACTCTAGCTTTGTATGCTTCTGTCATCATTTGTGTAGTTGATGGTATATAGTACAAGGTTTTACTGACCAGGTGATCTGTCCAGTGATGGCACGGATTGTCACTCAACATGGTCACAACCAGTTAATGAGAGTTCATCTATCTGCCAAACACTATTGTTCATCAGTTCTATTGCATCATTTTGTCCATAGTTGTCACATTATATATAGCTATATGGACTAGTGCATGTGGCAGCAGTTATTTATAGTTTTGTACAAGTGGTATCCAGTAAGTTGCAGCTTTTCTTTTGAATACACTTATAGATGCTTTTCTCCTTTTCAGGGCCAATTATGTAATGCATACTACTACAATGTATGTAATTAAATTTCTTGCAGTTGTATATTATTTTTGCATTTTATCTTATGTAATTTGGATCAGATATGACAGAGTTGCAGTATTTTCTTTCAGAATTGCAGATATAACCTGGGAAATGACATGCCAATTATGTAATACAAAGTGCACCATTTTATGTAATCGAATTGCGCGGAATTTTAGCCTTTTTCTGGATTTTATTTTATGTAATTTGGATTAGATTTGACAGAGTTACAGTATTTTCTTGCAAAATTACGAATATAAGCTGCATGCAAAAGCAGAAGGGTTAGCCAAATGATGCCAAATTATGACGTGCTCCAAGGATCGTCCGTCTGAACCTGCGCTGGGGTTCAGATGATCCTTGGCGCACGTCATCACTTAGTCATCATTTTTAGCAGAAATGAAGATTTGTTGTAGCTAAAGTTCTTTGCATCTGTTTTGAATGACTTGCTTTCAAACAAATGCAATCAAAACTACCGTGTGCGCGGTAATTTTGTTTGTTCAAGTTGAGAAACTTCTGGATGGGCAACAACACCAAATTAGTCATCATTTTTAGCGAAAATGAAGATTTGTATGTAGCTCTGCCAAATCTGGTCCAAATTACATGGTTTTTTTTGCAGTATGCACTCCTTAATTGTAGAATCATCCTGAAATGAGGATAAATGTAGGTAAATACAAATAAATAGT
This sequence comes from Laccaria bicolor S238N-H82, assembly GCF_000143565.1. Lineage (NCBI taxonomy): Eukaryota > Fungi > Basidiomycota > Agaricomycetes > Agaricales > Hydnangiaceae > Laccaria > Laccaria bicolor. The sequence continues at coordinate 1,628,712 of NW_001889873.1, read as the reverse complement.
CCAAAATGACATGTGTACTCTCAGAAAATGTTGGTTTCATGTAGCTCTGCCAAATCTGGTCTAAATGACATGGTTTTTTTTGCAGTCTGCACTCCTTAATTGTAGGATCATTCTAAAACGAGGATAAATGTAGGTAAATACAAATAAATATTCTGAAATGACATGTGTACTCTCAGGAAATATTGGTTTCTGTATACTGATCTTGAATCATATCATATGTTAAAAACAAATGCAAACAACTTTACCACACAGGAGGTAAGATTCTTTGCATGTGTTGAATGATTAGTAATCCATCTTGGTGGAAATGAACATTTCTATGTAGCTCTGCCACTTCTGGTCCAAATGACATGGTTTTTTTTGCAGCATGCACTCCTTGATTGTAGGATCCTTCTGAAATGAGGATAAATGTAGGTAAATATAAATAAATAGTCTGAAATGACATGTGTAGTCTTAGAAAACATTGGTTTCTGTATACTGAAGTTAATCACAGGTTTACTGCGCACATGTTGAATGC
>NW_001889873.1:1623830-1628004 GCF_000143565.1 Laccaria bicolor S238N-H82 | reverse complement strand
TCAATATCACTCGTTGCTATTCGTCTTTTTAAAAATTGTGAATTTGCATTCCAAGCTTGTTATTGTTTGGCAGCACAGTTTATCACAAATATTTATTACATTCCATTTTACTCCACATCTTCATTCATCCAACCCTTCAAATTTTTGATGTCTGTTATGCATCAAGCATGGAATATTGCAGAAGTGAGATCGTTGATCTTTACACAGGTTGATTCACTTCGCGATCTGGTGCAATTAGCTGCTACTTGCAAAGCTTTTACAAAACCTGCCACTCTAGAATTATTGGAAAAGCAAACAAGCATTGTTCGTCTGAAATCATTGATTCCTCTAGATGCTCCAGCCCTTGCACCTGTTTGTGTTCTCATTTTATTTTTGTTATTCGGATTACTCATTTACACTACTAGAATTGGGCTGCTTTCAATAAAGTTGCTGGCTCTATGACTGCTATTAGTCACGATCAATCTAAAGGCATCATTCAAGACACGGCTGATGTTCAAAACTTTGCATCATCCATTTGTTTGGCTGTGGAATATAATCTGCTTCCCAGAGACATGTTTAAGCATCTCACTACTCTATCGTGTTGTCCATAACACCCAACTGGCCTCTCTCCGACTTCTTACCATTCCTGTTGGCTTCACCTAATCTTTACCATCTGGTATTATCTCACCTTGGGTTCTCTGAGGCAGATCTCAAGTTTCAGGATGCTATGGCTAGTCTTCTGCACAATTGTCCCCTCCTGAACTCCCTTACTCTTGATCTTGACAATTCATCCTCAAGTCAGCCACCTTTATTCACCAAAGACACTATCCATACCAGGCTTAGGAGCCTCAATATCTTGTGTGATGGTCAACCCATCCATCTATATTTTCCAGCATTCCCATGTCTACAGGAGCTTACTGTCCGAGCTCCAGAAAATGCTGACACTTATAAACTGGGGCCTGATTTCCATCTAGATATGCCAGCACTCCTGCACTTCAACATGGAGAATGCAGCCGAATACATTTCTCTCAAGTCCTTTAACTACATTTCATCCACAGATTCCCTTGTTTCTTTCTCCATGCAGTATACAAATGCACCGCCATTTCCTCAAACAATTGAAAGAACATTGATGAAGATAAAGCAGATATGCTCTTCTGCTTCATTTCATGACCTCATCATATGTTATTGGGCAGACCCTCTTGGTACACCTATGGATGAGTACTTCCTTGAAAATGAGGGTGACTATGCCCCATTTTCAGCCCTGAAACTCAGAAAGCATCTTGTGTCATTTCCACTTCGCTGTCTGATCATAGATGTGGAACTTCCCTTCACAATGCTACATGATCATTTCCTCTTAACTATTGGCCAGACCTGGCCATCTCTTGAAACTTTGCATCTGATTGCCGGAAATGGAATTTTTGTTCCTGTATCAGCCTCAACCCGAGGAGTAATGCAACTTCTGGGACTCTGCCAACAATTGGAGTCATTAAAGATTCCATTTTTTCATTCTGCTGATATTCAGCTGCAATCTCCTCCAACATCAACTTACCCCTGATTAACAATGTTGGGTATTGTCAAACTTGATAATTGCAGTCACAGTCGAACATCCTTTGCAAACTATGTGCATGGGACAATGCCCTCTATTACACAGGTTTCTGTCCAAACAGATAGTGTAATACTTTCGCATCATGAAATTAATATGGAGGACTTGGTAAAGTGAGTTTCATTATTCAATTTATACTTTCCTGATGTTCTTTCTCCAGAAGCGACTATACAGAAATGGACAATAATGGGTCTAGAGCATCTGAAAGTAGCTCAGATAATGAGCAAGAGTTATAAATAATAAATTTGTGTACTTCCTCACAGATCTTTCTCTAGACAAGTTGAGCTAAGTGTGATGTGCTTGCTATTGCTGAATCACATGTCCATGTAAATTTAAGTCATGTGATTGTTCAACTTTCAAATATTTGAACAACGACTGCCAATATTCTTTGTCCTCCATTGACTATGCATCCATATCGGTGGACTCTGTTGCTACTTACCATCATCCCTCTGCTCCTTACAATCTATCCCATTGATACAAACATAGAATCCAAAGCAACTTGCCAAGGATTGATAGTGGTTGGAAACAACCCGAGCCGTCATGCACCCATAATAGAGATTGGAAACAATCCGAGCCTGCTGGCAAATGTTGACTATGTCAATGACATTGAGAAACACTTGACTATGCAGAGAGATTGGGAAATATACGTTCAGGATATGACAAACTCTGTCATTGCTGATGAAATTCGAGAACTAAAAGTAAAAGTAACTTGCATTATTCATTCACTATTCGGTTTCACATTAGAATACCTATGCAGTCAAATACCAGCCTTGGTATACTATAGTGCAATTGTGTATTCTTTATCTGTTAACTATGCCATTGAGCTCTGCATTTTGCTTGCACTTTGGTTTTCAAGACACTGTACTTTCCGTCATATATATGCAAATAAACTTCGCTTGTTTCAAGAGCATCTCTCATTTTTACTACCTGCACTATTTGTTCGACATCAATTTGTTGTGCATTTCTCCTCTTTGATTCTTATTTCAAAAATAATTCAATTTACAATGGCCTATACATTTATCTCTTTCTCATCCATCTCCAACTGGTATGGCTATGAACTATTGTTGACAAATAGAGTATCCGCTATCCAAGTCTCCACCATAAACGAACCTTTTCTTCATTCTATTAAACATTGGTATGGGTATGGGTGCCCTTGTCAAGCAACGATGGCAGTTGTGCCTTCCAATCATTATGGGGGTGGAAAGGTTAGCACAAACTTGAGTGAAATAAAAAATTACATCACTCCATACAGTCTGGAGCTACAGAATGTGACCTCAGTTAATTATAAATACATTGGCCAGTTTGTGCTTCAAGCTGCTCAGGCTGAGTTACATAAAAACCCTGAACTGCTTATATGTTATATGCCATTGGAATTATTAAAGGGAAAAATATCATTGGTTCAAGCAAAATCCATTGCAAAAATGCACAATGTTACAATATCAAGCAAATCTCCAGTTGCAGAGGTCTTGGAGGTTTTATCAGCACATATGTGTTCCTTACGATGTTCACAATTTTATACATTGTTTACTCCAGAGAAACCAGCTTTGACATCTTCTGAATGTCAAGCTAAGTGGTACAAGGGTCTCAGTAAAGCAGACAAGAAAAAAATCATTAAAAAAAAGTACATTAAGTTTTTGAAAGGTCCAACATATAAAATTAAGAGAAGTAAAGAGAATAAGTCTACTTATCAGACATCAAAAATCACTAATTTCCCACCTAAACCACCCTCTAAGAAATTAATTCATAGAATAATCAGTGGATTCTGTGAAGACACACACCCTTCCAAACTTCTTGAATCTGGATGTGCAGTTTGTGGTCAGCTAACAAAATTATCAGACATGTTAAAACGATCTGATACCTCAAGTAACTTGGAGCCCTTGATTCGAGAAGGAGTTTCCCGAACAGAAAGAAAATCTGAACATGATGAAATCCATGAACTCATGGGGCCTGTGATCGATGATGACTGTAAATATATATGCAAAACTTGCAATAAAAGTCTAGACAAAGGAAAAATACCTACTAATGCACTTTGTAATGGTTTTTGGCTTGGTAAAATTCCTGACAAGCTTGCCTGCTTAACTTACGTTGAACAGCTGCTCATATCACGTGTTCGCCATAATCACTGTATAATCAAAGTAGCCTCTGGATGGTACAAGATGCATGCGAATGCAATAACTTTCCAAAATCCTGTCGCAAAGATTTATGACACTTGTGTAAGAGGCCATTGCAAGCATGGCAGGAACGAGTCCTATTTTGCAAGAGTGGTAGTGACCCATTTCTGCTTTCTTTTCGCTTTTTTTCTGGATTTGTAGCTATATTTTTTACAAACTAGTATATCTTTCTATTTGAGTGTCACTCTGGGCTTCAAGCAGAGTACCTCAGTATCATCACCATCAATGAGCAATATTTCTTATTTGGAAGTCTATTTAAACTTGACATCATCACTATTAATCAGCACCATCCTCAATTTTCTCTGATTTCTCTGCCATGTTATGACTATTTTTATTAGCTTACCATATTTGGATATCTACTTTAAACCCTGAACACATTATCTAATGATGATCCTACAATCAAAGAGTGCATACTGCAAGA
>NW_001889873.1:1616580-1623780 GCF_000143565.1 Laccaria bicolor S238N-H82 | reverse complement strand
AGTGGAAATGAAGATTTCTATGTAGCTCTGCCACTTCTGGTCCAAATGACACAGTTTCTTTTGCAGTATGCACTCTTTATTTGTAGGATCATTCTGAAATTAGGATAAATGTAGGTAAATACAAATAAATAGTCTGAAACCAAAGTTTGTAGTATATCTGTAAGCTNTGGTATGCATATTGAAGTTGAACTCATGTGATATCTAAAACTTGTGTACAAGGCCATTGCAAGCATGGCAGGAATGAGTCCTATTTTGCAAGGGTGATAGTAACCCATTTCTGGATTTCTAGCTATATTTTATTACAAACTAGTATATCTTTCTATTTGATTGTCATCTTGGGCTTTAAGCAGAGTACCTCAGTATCGTCAATGAGCAATATTTCTTATTTGGAAGTCCATTTAGACCCTGAAACTGTTACTCAACATCATCACTAATTATCAGCACCATCCTTAATTTTCTCTGATTTTTCTGCCATTTTATAACTATTTTAGACTATTTATTTGTATTTACCTACATTTATCCATATTTCAGCATGATCCTGCATATAAACAGTGCATTCTGGAAGAGAAACTGTGTCATTTGGACCAGAAGTGGCAGAGCTATGTAGAAATGTTCATTTCCACCAAAATGTGTTACTAATCATTCAACATATGCAAACAATTTCACCGTGTGTGTGGTAAAACTGTTTGTCTTTGTTTCAAACCATGTGATATTATGTGGATTCAACTTCAGTAAACAGAAACCAATGTTTGCAGAACTACACATGTCATTCCAAACTATTTATTTATATTTACTTAGATTTAGAATGATTCTGCATATATAGAGTGCATTCTGCAAAAGGAACTGTGTCATTTGGACCAGAAGTGGCAGAGCTAGGTAGAAATCCTTGTTTCCACTAGAGTGGATTACTAAGCATTCAATATGTGCAGACAATTTCACCACACACATGGTAAAACTGTTTGTCTTTATTTTAAACCATGTGATATCATGTGGCTTCAAGTTCAGTGTACAGAAACCTATGTTTTCCAACACTAAATATGTCATATTTACCTACATTTATCCCCATTTCAGAATGATCCTACAATTAAGGAGTGCATGCTGCTAAAAAAACCATGTCATTTGGACCAGAAGTGGCAGAGCTAGGTAGAAATCTTCAAGATGGATTAATAATCATTCAACATGTGCAAACAACTTTACCTCCTACATGGTAAAGTTGTTTGCATTTGCTTTTAACCATGTGATATCATGTGGATTGAAGTTCAGTATACAGAGAAACCAATGTTTTCTGAGGGTGCATATGTCATTTTAGACTGTTTACTTGTATTTACCTATATTTATCCTCATTTCAGAATAATCCTGCCATTAAGGAGTGTATACTGCAAAAAAACCATGTCATTTGGACCAGATTTAGCAGAGCTACATATAAATCTTCATTTTTGGTGGACCAAGATTGATTACTAATCATTCACACTGCGGGCATGGGCTTATATATTCAGTGAATAAATTTTGAACATACATAGAATAAATTTCAAATATCTTCAAACTCAAATTCACTGTTTATATTCTGAATATATTTAAAATTTATTCTTCGGTTTCTTTCTGTTTTATTCAGTGCTTTTATTTGAAATTTATTCAATCCATTTTAAGCGAAGAATATATGCTGATCATATTTGAAATATATGCCTGAATATTAGTGTGAATAAATTAGAATCCTGATCGAGTCACGTCACGCTCCGTTATCTCCAGCTATGTAAACAGTAAATCTGATCCAAATCTGATCGTCAGATTCATCACTTCAAGTGCATGGAGCGAGCGTTGTCAAAAACGTGTACGTTCAAACCTATCTCAGTGAACAATGTCCATGGCGACGACAGACCCTTTCCGATCACACCTCGCCGCCCTCCTCTCCATCTACGAGCTTGGTCCTTTACCAAGTGCGCCTATCCCGCGGTACGATGGGCCCGCAGACTGGCAGACGGAGATGATCTTGAAGAGTTTGGGTGTGGTTGCGAAAAGGATGTGGGATGCTGAGGCTGCTGTTGTATCGATCGGCGGTATCAGTAAGGGCGCGAAGTTGAAGGGAGATGACGATGGCGATGAGTGGAAGACAGTGGCTAGTTTTGCTTTTTGTGATAACCAGAGAAAAAGGCTGATGATGATTTTGAGTAGATTAAGCAAGCGGAAGAGAAGGAAGATGGGACGATTACGACGACCAATGGTGATTCTACCACTACCCACCATGACCACTCAGCGGACCGTACTCCACGTGCGAAATCCCAGAACTTATCGACAGCTGCACGAGTAAACGGAATGACCATATCACTCGATGACATTCCCTCCTCCATCGACCCCTCAAAGGCCTTTTCTCAGGCGTACGGCTCCATGAAAGCCGCTTCCTTCGTCTCCCACCCTCCCAACTCATCCTCAGCCCCACCAACAGCCCATGCCCACTGCCCAACATGCGGCAAAACCGTCTCTGACCCGCTTATCATGCCCTTCTACGCTTCCTCCTCCTCCGCCTCCTCCCCTGACGTGCCTCTTGGGTCTAGTCCACTGGTCATACCAATGGGCCCATTGGCAGCCGCGGCGTTTGAGAGTGGGATGAGCGCCGTTGAGGAGTTGAAGCTTTTAAAGGCGCAGGTGCAGGATGTAGCGAGGGTTTGTAATGCTGTTGCGAGAGGGGATTTGAGCCAGAAGATTACGGTTCCTTTGCAGGGGGTTGTTATGGTGCAGTTGAAGGATGTTATCAATACTATGGTAAGTGTCTCTTTTTTTTTTTTGATGTGGTAGAGGCTGATGAAGGATAGGTTGATAAATTGGGACAGTTTGCTAAAGAGGTTACGCGCATTTTGCAGGAGGTTGGGACGGAAGGGTATGTTTCTTTCTGTTCTGTCGCTTATCCTTCTTCTTTGCCCGTCTCTTTGCGTCATTTCCTCTCCTGCTCTGATGACAAACAGCTAACCTTAGTCTTCCACAGTAAACTAGGCGGTCAAGTGCTCGTTCTAGATGTCGAAGGCACATGGCGCGAATTGACGGGTGTTGTGAATAAGTTGGCAGCAAATTCGACTTCTCAGGTGTGTTTCTTTTTTTTCGTCTTTTTTGGACCCTGGTTTTTTGGGGCATGCTCGTCTTTTCCGGGCACGGTGTTCGGACAAGGCCTTTTGTGCATCTCTTCCTTTGTTGTTATCATCTTCTGCACGTTTTACTTTCTCCTTTTGCGTGTTTTGTTTACACTGCTCTCAATCAGTTCGTCCGTACCTTTCACGCTTCTTCTCTCTTCACATTTCACTACATCACTATCACCTCGCATCCCCTCACTTTGCCATTCCCTTTCCCGACATTCTAGGTCCCGCTCTCTCTTGCCACCTCCGCTTTTGTTCACCTCTCTTTCTCCTTTGCCCTTTCCGACCCATGCTCACTCCCTTCCCATCTCTCTTCTGCCTTCCCTCTCATCTCATCGACCATGTCCTCCCTCCCTTTTATAATCTTCATCTTCCCTCTTCATACCCCTCCACCTTCTAAACTTGTTCTCATCCTAACCTTTCTTTACTAGGTCCCTTCGCACTAAGATGTTGACTTGGACGTTACCTTTATCAGAGACTGCAATCTCGATTTGAAGGTGGGTAACATTTGACAACATTTCAATCGTGTAACTCAGGTCTGGCTACATCAAGCCACCTTCTGAGTCGCACCACCCTCAAATTCCATCGAACTGCAAACTCTCAGATATCTTCCCCACGTCCCATGTTTCGCGGATCTTCGAGGATCGACCGGACGAGGCCTTTGCGTCGCCAAATCACACTAACGCCGCCTCCTTCTCGTTCAGCTCGACTTCGAATTACGGTGCCAACGCGAGGGAACCAGGGAATTCCAACAATGACACGAAGTCTGTGGGGATTGATGAGCAGGTCGCCAGGGAGGTAGGAGTTGCAGTAGAGGGAGAAGAGGTTACTGTGGCGTCGTGCCTTCGTCCGCACCCCGTTCATCTAACATCCACTCAATCCGCAGAAATGTCGCCCTTACCAACGGCTTTGCAGCCCTCGTCGACAACACGAGCGCCTGCAAAGACGTCGACTTCGTCAACGCCCCCCCTACGCCTCCAACTCGGCTCACAATCTACATCAGGGGCCCACAGCCAGATACTACGCATCTCGACCACATCGACAAGGTGGAGCTGGGGGACGATCTGATTGTCCAGCCCGGGAACGCACCAGTCGGTGTGGATGCAAACTCATCATCAACGCCGCCCTACTGGCGATCCGTCGCCAACATTGATCATCCGTCCCACACATTTTTCCTCGACCACCCTAAATCCCACACAAACAACTCTAGTGCCGTGCAACGCTTTTGCGGCTTGACTCTGGTTCACCATAGTGATGTAAGGGAACAAAGAACCTGGACGGATGATACGAAGGTTGTGGGGAATGATGAGCAGGTTACCAGGAGGTGGAAGTTACAGGGGAGGGGGCAGGATTCACCACATGACTGTCATCTCCGTCAACGGCACAGGGGTCTGCATCGACGCCTCCCAATGTCTTCGATCTCGCTCTTGATCTCGTTGAGGGGCCCACAATCTCGCTCCTCCGCTCATCTGTCAATCCAATATCTCACTTGTCTTACCCGTAAGAAACAGCACGCTCAATACTCCTGTTTGCCCACGCCCATTTGTCATTTGACCACCCATAAACGAGACGAACAATCATCTCAAAGAGCCTCCATCACCAATCATAACTGGACCAGGCGCAAGCGACAGAACTCAATCTCAGCCTTCATATCTCCCCATGAACTATAGGGGGAACGTGTGCATTACAATGTTTATCCCCAAATTGGAAATCCGCCTCAACAACCCTATCGCAAGGGACACGTTGAACGCTTGAAGGACCGAAAGACTAACTGGTGGAGATGATTGTGTTGAATGTGTGCGTGTTGAGCTGGTGTTGGGTTGTTAGGGCGGCTTTAGTGGTTGTGTGGAAAGGGAGGTCGCAGGCGCAGGGGATGGACTCGGAAGGGTGAGAGTGAGTGGGTTGAATGTTGAATTCCAAGAGGCTGAGCCGCCACGATGCTCCTCAACCGCCAGCTATTCCTCGATCGAGGTCTCTTCGTGGATTCGCGATGCGAACCGACTGGAGGAGCTCTTATCCAAGCACTGCAAGACAATATCCGACTTGTCAAGCCTGAGCTCGATGCCGAAGTCAAATCACAGCTCCTCTAAAATCGTCACAATTTGTAGGGAGCATGAACGAAGACGGCGTGGCGATGTTGACGGTCTTTTTTGGTGGTGGGACACTGGGGTACTGTCAGGAGTAGTAAGACCATCTCAATGGCTCCGTGGACATCTACATCCTCACAAAGCTTCTCCCACCTAGCCATGGCCCCGGAAAGGTGTGAACTTTTTGCTACCCTACCTCTCAACTGCCTTTTATGACCCAATCGACAGTGTAGCAGCTCGCCTCGTATGCTTGTACACAAATTCGAGCCATTCTTTCACCTGATTCCATGGCAACGATGGCCTATTTCGGCGGAGCTTGCTTCTGCGCGTGGTTAAAGATGCCGATTGGGCTGACGTTTCGACAATGAGCTCTGCTGGGAGGTTGAGCTTTGTCGAGGTCTTCTAGAATGATGACGATGCTTGAAGGAGCGCTCACGGGTATATAAAAGGTGTCGCTGTCATTCAACATCCATTCACACGAGGTTGAGGGTTTGTGGCTCAATTTTTGTTGATCTTTTCAGGTAATTCTATCTTCGTTATAACGGCGGTAGCTCAAGCATTGATTTTATCAAAGTCCCAACTCGTTTTCTGGGCAATCCCTCATGTCTTAACCAACTCTCTCTCTCATGACGCTACCGCAACACAAGGCTTTATGTCAACGATGGATGACAACAACCCAACTTTTGCGATGCCATAAAACCCCCTCTGCAGTGTTGCCATTCGGAACATGAACGGCATGGTCTTTTTGATAGCCTTGTACATCTGCTTTGTGAATCACGGAAATGCCAGCCCTATAATGTTACCGTACCTCTGACATTAATTTGGATGTACAGTAGTCCGGATGGAGTGCATGATGTATGAGCAAGGCTCTCGCCTGGCTCGCTCGGATGGATCTGACAATCAGATTTGGATCAGATTTACATAGCTGGAGATAACGGAGCGTGACGTGACTCGATCAGGATTCTAATTTATTCACACTATATTCAGGCACTATATTTCAAATATGATCAGCATATATTCTTCACTTAAAATGGATTGAATAAATGTCAAATAAAAGCACTGAATAAAACAGAAAGAAACCGAAGAATAAATTTTAAATATATTCAGAATATAAACAGTGAACTTGAGTTTGAAGATATTTGAAATTTATTCTATGTATGTTCAAAATTTATTCACTGAATATATAAGCCCATGCCCGCAGTGTCAATATATGCAAACAATTTTACCTCCTGCGTGGTAAAGTTGTTTGCATTTGTTTCTAACCATGTGATATCATATGGATTCAAGTGCAGCATACAGAAACCAAGAGTACAGATGTCATTTCAGACTATTTACCTACATTTATCATCATTTCAGAATGATCCTACAATTAAGGAGTGCAGACTGCAAAAAAAACCATGTCATTTGGACCAGAAGTGGCATAGCTACATAGAAATCTTCATTTTCAGTGGACCAAGATGGATTACTAATCATTCAACATGTGCAAACAATTTCACCGCGTGTGTGGTAATACTGTTTGCATTTGTTTTAAACTATGTGAATTCAAGATCAGTATACAGAAACCAATGTTTTCTGAGAGGACACATGTCATTTCGGACTATTTATTTATATTTACCTACATTTATCCTCATTTCAGAATGATCCTACAATTAAGGAGTGCAGACTGCAAAAAAAACCATGTTATTTGGACCAGATTTGGCAGAGCTACATAAAACCAATGTTTCCTGAAAGTACACATGTCATTTCGGCCTATTTATTTGTATTTACCTACATTTAGCCTCATTTCAGAATGATCCTACCATTAAGGAGTGCATACTGCAAAAAAAACCATGTCATTTGGACCAGATTTGGCAGAGCTACATATAAATCTTCATTTTCGCTAAAAATGATGACTAAGCGATGACGTGCGCCAAGGATCGNCTGAACCTGCGCTGGGGTTCAGACGATCCTTGGCGCACGTCATAATTTGGCATCATTTGGCTAACCCTTCT